>NC_053430.1:10113943-10413943 GCF_007990345.1 Gossypium hirsutum
TCTTTCTATCTATCACAATTTCAGATGACAGATTCATATGAATGAGCACAATAATAACCATAAAAATACTTACCATATTCTTTCACACTGTTCCACTATAACATATTTTTTTATATTTGGCTCGACATTTACTAAGCAATATCAGATATTCATTTATTAGGCAATATCAAAAATTCAAATTATTCTTTAACATATATAACATTTAATTCAAACATGAATTTATAACATTTTTCATTTTAACAAAGTTTAACATTTACCAAATATAATTGAGCATGTGATCAATTTATGCATAAGTCATTCACATATTTTCCTCCTCCTCCTCTCCATCCACATCTTTAATGTATATAACACGCTTATAAGTAACATATATCTATAATTTCACTATTTACTTATATTTATATTTCCAAAGCTGTCCATCCGTGTCATAGTCACTAAATCATTTTTAACTTGAGCAATGGAGCTCTAAATTAAATTTTCCCCTAAAACTAGACTTACATATCTTCTTACCATAAATTTTTTAGAATTTTGGTTTAGCCAATAAGTACAGTTTATTCTTTAATTCACCCATGTTCTGCTGTCTGATGTTTCAACCCTTCTCACTAAAAATTAAGTATCTCCTCGTACGGGATTTGAATAATGTTCCCATTTGTTTCTCTTTGAAAATAGACTCATTTAGGATTCTAAAAATACAAATTTAAGCCCCTAATTTTTTTTTAATTTTTGATGATTTTCCAAATTCAGAACAGGGAACCCGAAATCATTCTGACCTTATCTCAAAAATTTATTATATCTCATGATTTACAATTTCATTGCTTACATCGTTTCTTCTATAAGAAATTAGGCTCAATAAGCTTTTAATTTCATATTTTATTCATCCTCTTCATTCGATTTCTAAAATTTTTGGTGATTTTTCAGAGCTAGACTACTACTGCTGTCCAAAACAGTTTTAATGCAAAATGTTGATTTCCATTTTACCCCAAATTTCATAGTTTATACAATTCAGTCTTGCTTAATTAACCCTTCAATTGAGCTAATTTTTCTCAATTAATAATTTAGTCTATCATTTTAAACTACTTCATAACCCTTGGAAAATCAAACTTTAGCACTAGACCTTAATTCCAAACTCTTTCATAATTGGGTCCTAAAATCAATTTCATTCAATTTTACTTGATAAAATCATCATATATCAAATTAAAGCTTCAAATTTTATATTTATTCATCATATGCTTCCAGTACTCATCCATAGCAACTTTAAAAATTGACCATGGAATAAAAAACTAATGACTAGTAAGTTGGACCCAATTGTAAAAGTCCAAAATCTTAGAAATTTCAAGAGAGGAGCAAGAATTAAACTTACATGAGCTAGAGTATGAAACCAGCTTGAACCCTCTTCCATGGCTATTTTTCAGCTGATGAAAATGAAGGAAATGAAAGAATTCTAGATTTTTTATTGTCCCATTTTTATTTAGCTATTTTGACAATTTTCCAATTTTGCCCTATTTCTCCCATTTCCTGATTTTCTCAACTATTGCTGCCCAAATATCTCTTTGGGCTTATTTGCACTTTAGGTCCTTCCTTATTTAACAATTAGCTATTTAATCCTTCTAGCAACTTTTACACCTTTTTCTATTTAGTCCTTTTATTTATTAATCACCCAAACTCAAAATTTCTAACAAATTTTAATACTACCTTATTGACATCCGTAAATATTTATAAAATTATTTATGGCTCGGTTTATACACCGATCTCGATTTTTTTTCTCAATTTCTTGACCAAATAATTTTATAAAGCACATTTACTATTTCAAATCTTTTAAAAGCTACATTTGGCTCATAAATATTAAATATAATCTAAGAGTTCATTTGCGGATTTGGCTCGAACATATTCTGACATCGTAATTTGGGCTATTACAGAAGACGCGTTTGATGACTGACTAATGCCAAAATTGTATCCTATATATGCCTAGGACAGTAGCAATTCATGCATCCGCCTATGTCCTGTGTATAGTTGAAGAGTTACACTCGTACTGGACTCTACTAGAGAATTTTGATTTCAGATTAACTATTACAAAAGTAATATTATTTTAATAGAATTAATATTAAATTTAATTTAATACTTATCTTAATAATATTTTATTAATTTAATATTAAAGTGATTATCTTAATATAAAATTTAATTTAATATTTATCTTGATAAATATTGTATTAATTTAATATTATCGTAATTGAACTCTCTAAACTCTCCCTATATAAATAAGTTTGGGTCATTATTTTTCATACACTTATATTTAAGAGAAAGTTCTAGAGAGAAAATTCTCTTAAGAAATTATTTCATAAATTTCTAAAATGTTTTTCTTATTAAAGTTAACTCGAAGTTTAGAAAATTACGAATTATCACATTGGTAATTTTTGTGAATTTTTTATTCGAAGCGAACCTAAATTCAGCAGACGTGAGCTTGAGGATAGTAGAGAAGACTACTTGATTAAAGCATTCATCTTAGACAAATAAAAAAAAAGTATAATTTTGATTAAGTGTTTATTACTTTAGATATCACAACTAAGTTCTAGTTTTGGAAATTCTAGTTTTTTCCTAAACTTATTTTCTGTTGCGTTTTCCAAATCCTATTTTTCAACAAAATGATTGTTTGATGTTTATGTGACGTTAGATTCACCGTAATGGTCATGACATTTCATAACTCAAACCCAACAATCGAGTCGGGCATGGGGTGTTACAATCCGAAACTCTAAAAATTAATTACCAAGCCAACTTATGGCTCTATAAAATGCCCAATTTTACTAAATTACAAACAAGACCACCAGAATTGTCTCATTCGACAAATCAGAAAGTTTTAGGGTGTTACACTTTTAATGAATTAACTCTATGCAAAAATATTTTTTAATTAATAGAAAAAAGTCAAAATTTAATTACAAATTATTTAATCTCTAATTATATATGTTTTGCCGCCCCTTTCGCTAGCTCAATATAATGCTAAACAAATTGCATAATAAAATCGTTTAGTCTATGAATGAAAATGACAAATGAGAAATAGATTGCATGAATTACTATCTGTAGTAAATGCATTTTCTTTAGAAGACAAAATGCATCATGATTTGAATAAATTAAATAATTAATTTCAAAGTGAGAATTAAATTAAGTAGTCATTGTAGTTATATTTTATTTGGAAAATTAAATTAATTTCCACACATGTTTTAATACGATAAAGTTCAGGTTTTAATGTAGAAATAATTGTCAAGTTCAGGAACTAATCTGGACAAAAAAAAATCAAGCATTGCTAAATTTAGACCCCAAATAATGATTCAATCCTTCTAAATATAATTGTTGTGAATTTCTTGAATACTCTTTAATAACCCCCATTCACCTTATTTCTAATTTTTCTTCTTGGAAAAATCGTAGTTTAGTACTCTTTATATAATAAGAAATTCTTCGATTTCCTATCTCACTTCTAATCATTAATTATTCAACATCTATTTTTTGAGGATTTTTCTTGCACTTTGCGGAATAATGCCAATTTATAGCATCGGAAAATTTGGGCCATTAACACCAAGGACGGAAAGGATGTCTCTCGAGTTATGGATCAACATGACTACTTTGCCTTGTAGGAAAGGTGTAGTAGCTTGTGAGATTGTATTTCATATTATGCATAAGATATGGTAGTGTTATATCAATGGCATGCAATTCTTTGAAATCAAAAGATAATGAGAAACAGTTTAAGTGATGAAAACTTGTTGTATTTTTTCATATATTGCTGTGAACACCAACTAGGGTTTATATATAGCTAATCCATAATAGACTAACTAGTTATTAACAGATTGTTAACTACCACTAACTGCTACCAATCTGTCACAACTGTTTTGAGTCTTATTATGCCCCCAACTTCTTACTTCTGTTGCCTGATCACATTTCGCAACAACCTTGAGGCACATCCTGAACTTTGTAAACAAAGGAGTGGATAGAGGCTTGGTAAACACATCCGCCACTTGTTCAAGTGCAAGAACATGCCCTACTGTTAACTTTCCAACAGCAATCTTTTCTCTGACAAAGAAGAGATCTAACTCAACATGCTTGAACTTCAAATGTAGTACTGGATTAGCTGAAACAGTCACAACGCCAGAATTATCACACCATACTTCAGTTTTACTGGAAGGAAGAACATGCAACTCAGATAGAAGTAACTCGAGCCAGACCACCTCAGAGACAGTATGAGCAAGACCTTGATGTTTAGCTTCCGCAGTTGACCGAGAGACCACCTGTTGTTTCTTAAACCCCTAGGCTACAGGGTTCCCACCAAAAAAAATACAAAACCCTGTAGTGGATCTTCTATCATCCACATTTGTGCCCCAATTGGCACAGAGTATCCTACCAAATCTAGGCTGTCGATTTTAGTGAAATGAAGTCCATAATCCATAGTGTTGTGCAGATACCTAAGGATTCATTTTACAGCTTTAAAATGCTGATCTAGAGGCTTATACTTGAACTGACATACTTTATTAATAGCAAACGCAATTTCAGACCTGGTAATAACCACATACTGCAAGGCACCTACAATGTTCCTCTAGTCAAGCTTATTTTCCACAGCGCTGCTAACATGTCGAGACAATGTGGTGGAAGTAACCATAGGTGTAGGTGAGCCTTTGGCTTGATCCATCTTAGCATTTTTAACATATCATAAACATAATTTTGTTGGCTTAAAACAGCCCCTCAGTAGTAGGAAGCACCTTAATGCCGAGTAAGTAGGAGAGGGGCCTCAAATCTTTCAAGGAAAACTTTGCATCAAGAGTTGTAACAAACTCATCAATGCTGCGTTGATGATTTCCGATGACAATAAGATCGTCAACATACACGAGAACATACAAACAAACATTCGTAGAGTTTTGAATAAACAGCAAACCATTGGACTTAGCCAGCACAAAGTGAAACATAAGCAAAAACTCTTTCAATTTTGAAAACCAGGCCCGAGGAGAAGACCGTTTAGAGCCTTCTTTAGCCTGCATACTAGTGGTCGATCCCCATGTTGCTGTTCAAAACCAAGATGTTGAATCGAGTAGATTTCTTTAGAGAGATCGCCATTAAGAAATGCATTGTTAATGTCAAGTTGCCGTAGTGGCCAGCCAAGCTTTACTTCCAACACGAGAACAACACAAATGGTTGTTGGTTTGACAACAGGACTGAAAATCTCATGGAAGTCAACTCTAGCTTTCTAAAGATACCCTTTGACCACCAAACGCCCTTTGTATCGAGCTATGGTGTTATCCGCATGCCTTTTAAGCTTGAACACCCATTTGCAGCCCACAGCTTTCTTGTTAACTGGTAAGGGAACCAGATCCCATGTCTGATTTCTGAGTAAGGCATCAAACTCTTGCTGAGCTGCTAGGGCCCATTTCTTGCAAGACAAGGCTTCTTCAATTGTAGACGGTTCAGAGGCTCCTAACTCAGCTGAAAAAACCCATGGCTTAAAAATACCACTATTGGATCTAGTCCGCATAGGATGAGTATTGACAGGAGGTGCAGGCAGTGGTGTTGAAACCGAAATATTGCTGGACACCGCTTGAGAGGCGATTGGAGAAGCCATAGTAGGAGACCCATTATTGTGAGCAACTGGAGAAGCCATAGTAGGAGACCCATTACTACGAGCTGTATCATCAGACACTGTGACAGTAGCTGGCCTGGTTTATAAGCCAGTGCATTCAGTAGAAGCAGACGCATGAGAAGAAACAAGACTAGACACTACTGGTACCTGAGACTGCTGATGCAAAAAAATGAGAAGAAGAAGTCAAGGAAACATGACCACCAGATGAAATAGTAATAGCTGCAAAAGAAAAACACTTATCGTCAAACACCACATGTCGAGACACAATCAACTTCCCAGTGTCATCCAAGCTTGTACCCTTTGTGAACAGGGCTGTAGCCAAGAAATACACAAGGTTTAGAATGAAACTGTAGCTTGTGAGTGTTGAATGGCCTGAGATAAGGAAAACACCTACAACTAAAAACTTTTAAGTGCATATAGTCAGGAAAAGAATGATATATCATCTCAAAAGGGGATTTGCCATTGAGAACAGGCGTAGGAAGCCTGTTAATAAGGTAAACAGCAGTGACAAAAGCACGAGTCCAAAACCTCATGGGAACACCAGCTTGAGCCAACAAAGTCAGACCAACATCTACTATATGTCTATGCTTTCGTTACACTAAGCCGTTTTGTTCTAAAGTGTGAGGACAGGATAATCAGTGATGGATTCTTAGCTGAGCAAGAGCCTTGGGAAAAGATCTAAATTCACCACCCTAATCAGACTGGAGTATTTTAATAGAGCAACCAAATTGAACAATAACAAACTTTTAGAAGTGAAGAAATTTCTCAATATCCTCAGATTTGTGTCTGATGAGATACAACCAGGAATAGCGAGTGTATACATCGATAAACGAGACATAATAAGAAGAACCCTCAGATGATTCACAAGCTGGCCCCCAAAGATCAGATACTATAAGTTCAAAAGTAACCGAATACTTGGTAGTAGAAGGAGAAAAAGAAAGCTTATGAAATTTGCCAAGTTGGCATACTGAACATAGTGAAGGCAACTTGCAGTTAGTATAAACAATGTTATTATTATGAAAAACCTGCATAACAGTTTTATTACAAGGGTGGCCAAGTCTCTTGTGCCACAAATCAAAAATATTATTTCTAAAAATAGCTGACCTTAGATGAACAGTATGAGCAGTAGCTGAAGAAAAACCAGCCCCAAGTTGCCTGGAGTCCGATAAATCGCATTGATATAGACCATTATGCATACGGCCCGTCAACAATATGCTCCCTGTCTTGATACCCTTCACAAAATAATGTAGAGGATGGAACTCAAAATAGACCTGATTATCAGTGGCAAACTTTGCAACAGACATTAAGTTTTTGCAAATACGAGGAACATGCAATACTAAGTTTAGATGAAAAACCCTATTGGCAGTTGTGAAAATACTTGAGCCAGTGTGAGCCATGGACACTGTCACACCATTTTCCATAAAAATTTTATTAGTATCTGTGTATGGTGTTGCTTCCTGCAAGGTGGTCAGATCATTTGTAACATAATGGTACGCACCTGAGTCAGGGTACCACACTTTTGCAGTTGAAGAACATTAACCTTGGTTGGAGACTGCATTAGCTTGAACAGAAGAACCTTGCATCTTACCATGATTAGAGCAACACCGCGATCCATCACAAGAGCCTGACACCGACCCTTGAAACTGATGACAATGCACCTGCATGGGCTGATCAGAAACTCCTTCTAAAGATTCATCAAACCAGTAATAGCACTTATGAACTGTATGAGCAATCCGTCCACACAACTGACATTGAGGCTTATTTTGAGAGAACCGTCTACCGTGACCTCTAGCTCGAGAAAACCGACCACGCCCTCGAGAAGACAATCCAAACGTTCTATTAGACTGATGAGAGCTACTATCCGTAGAAGCTTATTGTTGGGCGAGATTGACTTGAAGAGACAAACTAGAAACCAAGTCTGATTGACGATTCTCATAGTCAAAGAGTATTTCAATAAGAAGATCAAGAGAGACATTCATCGCAGAAGCCAAGTGCCAATGGACTCATACTCCACCGGTAGACCAGCAAGAACAATAACCTGTTCTTGCTTAGAAATCACATTTCCAGTGGCCAGGAGAGTGCCACATAGGCTTTGAACCTTAGCCAAATATTCTTTAACTGTTAAAGAACCTTTCTTTTGAGAGTAAAGAAAATGTCTCAAGGTAGAAATTGCCAAAGTAGACTTAGAAGCAAACCGACACAAAACAGTACTCCATACCTCACAACTCGTCTTGGTACTACTGAGATGAACTAGAATATCATCACAAATGGTAGATAATAGCCACGAAGCAAACAACTTGTCTTGTTGCTTGTGAAACAAGAACTCGGGATTAGAAGTGAGAATACCATTGTTGTCAACAATATTCTGCGGAGAAATTGCAATAGTGCCAAGAACAAACTCATGCAAACCATATCCTTCAAGAATTAGCATAACCTGTTGTTTCCACAAAAGAAAATTACGATCACTAAGCTTGAAAGTATCATGCTTAGGGAATTATTGAACCTTGCGTAAGAAGCCAGGACCAGGATCAGGAGACGAGCCATCTGCTGGAGTAGCTATATTAAACGACTGACGATTCTCATCATCATTGCCGGAAACAGCTTCAGTTGCCATGGAAGAAAAGAAAAGAAAAAAAATTCTATGGTTGTGATACCATAATGAGAAACAGTTTAAGTGATGAAAACTTATTGTATTTCTTCATATATTGCTGTGAACACCAACTAGGGTTTATATATAGCTAATCCATAACAGACTAACTAGTTATTAACAGATTGCTAATTACCAGTAACTGCTACCAATACATCACAATTGTTTTGAGCTTTATTAAAGGATGAACTCGGCAAATTTAACGATTGTTAGATAAGTCTCTTGCTATTGGCAAAACTGCTTGGAAACATGCATGCCAAGGGTAAGCTCAATTAGAAGTATCAGCATTTGGTTTAGGATATTTAGAACTTTCTCAGTGATGAAAGACAGGTTGTGGCTTGGTCTGGGAATCCACAGCTCTTGAAAGAGACCGTCGGATGGGCGAGAGATGCTTCTCCCTACAGACTTTCTTTAATTTCCCATGGATTGTCTTTACTACTCTTATAATAGCTTATTAAATTACCGAAAAGTAATAGAAAATTAAGTATCAAGTTTAACTCTTTCAATAAAAAATTAACTCTGATCAAAACCCGTTAATCATCGTCCACGTGTTTATTAGACCCATAAAGAAATATGATAACAAGAATCATTTGGCCATCCGCGATAGACAGAATGAGAGTCAAAGATCACACAGAACGGACGGCTTAAATCTCACTGCCCTTCACCTTTACCACCAATCAGAGCTCACCAAAGCCCCCCGAATTCACCGAGGGGCGCCAAAAACCCTCCCAAAATTTCATTAAAAAAACAAAGACAAAAAAAAAAGGAAAAAAAAACCCCTAAGACCAGAACCCAAAGCAGTCAGGCTAATATAGAGATAAAATCAACTAAAATCTCTTAACAATAGAGTTGAAGTCGAAATCAAAGAGAACTTGGTTTTGTTTTCCCCCCCTTATTTCTGCGAGTGTACAGTTGAATTTTGAAATCGAAAAGAGAAATAAAAATGCAGAGTATGGAGCTGCAGAACACTGTGAAAGAAGCCCTAAATGCACTGTATCATTACCCCGACGATGCGGTGCGTATGCAAGCCGATCGATGGTTGCAAGATTTTCAACGCACAATCGACGCTTGGCAGGTATTCTCTTCTTTGAGTTTTTTTTAGTTCGATTTGTGCTAATAAGACCGTGATCGGATATGATTATTTCTGTATATTTTAGAAATTTTAGTTTTTTTTATTGGTGGAGCTTTAGTCAAAATCCAAATGTTGAACTTCAGGATTATTGGGAGATTAGTTATTGGTATAGTGTTGTGATTTATTGCATTGTCTGGTTGAGTAAATTGTGATAATTGGAAGGAATTGGTAGTATTTGAGTTTTTTTAAAAAGGTTTTTATTGAGAATATTAATTTCTAAACAGTGAAAAGTTTACGCTGCTTAAGTTCCATAGAAAACATATTCAAATAGGGAAGTGGAATTATTTGCATTTCGTACTTGTCTTCAATGTTGCCAAGACCCTAGGCTCTATAACCATTATATTATCTTTGGGACAAGGCACAAAAAAGAAAAAAAAAAGAGAGATTATCTGAGGGAAGTAAGACACAATATACATATTTTTATTCATTAATATATGTTCGTGGAATAAGCTTAAGATATATAATTCTAATAATAAACTCTAACGAGTGATGCAATGTATCCCACAAAACACTAGGCATGCATCTTCTCATCAGATGTGCCTTGCCTGAAAGTTTGAGGTGATTTTGTTGTTTTGCACTCAGGTGCAACAATTTAACAACATTGCTTGTTCAATAATCAAAATGAAACATAAACATAGAATGAGAACAAAAAAGTAAACTGAAACAAATATTTGAAAATCAAATGCACATTTCTATGTGATAGATTAAGAATAGTTGTTGTTAGTGTTTCACATTGAATAGGATTATAACGTGTAACTTACCTAGTCTTATGAACTGTTATTACCAGCTTAGGTTGCTTCGACTCTTCATTTTTTTTGAAGTACCTGCGTTTGACAATCTGTTTAGCACATGGATTTGAGGATATGACCTCCAAACATGGAATAACTTGGAAAAATCTGACCATACTTGCGTAGGATGTATACCTGTATTCAACACTCACACGTAAGTTCAAGTAACATAATTAGCAGCCATTTACTGGCTAATCATTGCATTCTCTTGCTGTTTTCAACTTCTTAAGAGCATGCCTTGGCCACCCTCTTGCTGCTACTAGGTTCTATGCTTGCTTTTGGCCTTTTTATTAAGCTCATTTGGCAAGGGGATGAACTTGTTGTAGCATCTTCATTATCATTCAAAATTTTTCCTTGAAGGTCAACTTGGTTATAAGTGTGCCTTTTTGTTTGTTTTTAGCACATATTGCTATTTTTGCATGATCCAAGATGCTAGAGGACGGAAAAGCAAAGGATTCACATGAGACTTAATTGGAGACTACATTACTTGGACTTAGGTGGAAGTGTCAAATATGTTATGTGTTTGACACTGACACTTTCAATTCTTTTCATGTTTTTCCATGTATTTGGTGGATCCTTGGAGGGTCATGTCCCCATACTCATGCCTATATGTGTTAGATATGGTGGTCGAACATGAGTAACTCAAGAAAATGAAGACTTAGAGTAACACAGTCTGGAGATTATCTGATGTATTAAATTATAGGCTCATGTACTAGAAAGTTTTTGTTTATTTCTCTATACAATTCATAATTCTTAGAAATTGTCAAATTAAAATGTTTTTGGCTATTAGTTAGAATAAGCAAGCAACAAGAATCCCTTTCTTTTATGTTGGGTTGATACATGGATCATATTGTAGGCATCATTGCGCTCTATTTAGATCCATATCTGAAGCAGGACCAGTAGACTAGCTACAACTACAAGAGCCTTTATGAGAGCTTCCACTTTGATAGGGCGGAACATGTACAACAAATATTCAACCTAGAAGCCTTTTTTTTTTTTGGCAAATGCATGGATTTTTATCAAGTAATAATTACAAAGGAGTTGCTTCTAAAAGGAAGAATTCTAAGGATCGAACTCATGGGATGGATGTTAAGGGCTAAATGCAAAGAATGATCCTAGCATTATTAGACACAACTAATCATCGGAACTAGACACAATTGCATCTCTATTCTAATGATCGATCAACAATTAATAAAAGGTAAAAGTAGGTTAGCAATGTAAGTAATTCCCTTGAAGAAATCGAGTGTGGATGGATTTAGACTTTTGAATCCTCCTATTTATATATCTCATGGACATGTAATCTTACCTTGGATTTAATTAGCAAATTTTGCTATTCTCAAGCTTTTAAATGCACCTAAATGCTCTCTCGATACTCCTAGTCTCATTGCTAGATAAATCAGGAAGTCTCACACCTTTACCGGACTATCCTAAGGTAATTAAGTACAACTCTCATAGAATTCCCCACTAAAGGCAATTCTTACTTGTTCCTTAGCATTGTTAACTCTCTTGATATTAACAATTGGGATTTTTAGCTATTCGATATATCTTAAGCTAGCTCTTGCTTGCTCTAGAGCCGCATCAATCGCCAGAGTCCTAAATTGCTCGAAGGAATTATCATTATCCACATTTTCCTCTATCAACCTATCATTAGGTGTCTTGGGCTCATGGCTTAGGTTCAACTTCACATAGAGCTTCTAAGAACTTTTTCACCATTTTGAGCAATTGCTTACTTGCTTTTCTATAGATTGATAGACTCCTTCCTAGTGAATCAACTTCTGATGCTCTTCAGTTCATTTTTGAGCATCATCCATTCTCAAATCTTGTTTTACCTTAAGCCTAGGATCTATTGATGTTGAGGGTTTTGAACTAGGGTGGGAGGCTGCTATATTTGCTTTGTGAGAATAGTGTTGTTCCTAGGAGGTTTTGATTTGGTGCTTCTCGTGGACTTATGGTGCTTGGGTGTTTCAAGAAGAACCAACTTCTCCAAATCACAAGCGTGAAATCGGATTAATTGGGGGGTGTTAATCAATTAATCCACATTAAGTCCAATAACCAAAATATTGTGAAGATAAAACTCAAGAATCAATCAAGAATTCATAATAAGATTCATCATGAATCTGAAATCTAGTAAATTAGTTCAACACTCTTCCATAAGTGATCCTAGATCTAAGCAGCAACATCAATCCAATCAAATCTAGATAAAAGGAAAAGGAAATAAAGAGGAAAATAAATGCTTAATTCTCCAAGCTAATCTTCAAATTTGATCATCTTCAAAGCTTGATCTAGCATCTTCCTAGAAGAGAACTCCAAATTCTTCAAAAGTGTGGAGTGGCCATTCTGGATCTAATCTCTCACTAATTACTAGTAATTAAACCTAATTCTAATCTAAAAATATGTAATTAAGCTTCTGTTGGTCTCTAGTAGTCTGAAAATTTGTTTTGTGTTGCTTGTTTTGCAATTTTTCTTTTCTTTTCATCTAAGTGTGCGTATATCTCATTTTAACCTTCTTTTTCTTCTTAGGTTGCTGATAATTTGCTTCATGATGCCACTAGCAATCCAGAGACTTTAATATTTTGTTCGCAGACACTTAGAAGCAAGGTAACTTCAACATGCATTTATTTGCTCAATGTTCATGATAAAAAAATGTTTTACTTTTTGTGGTGCATTTGTTTGATAGGTACAACGTGATTTTGAAGAATTACCATCTGAAGCTTTTCGCCAATTAAGGGATTCCTTAAATGTGAGTTGGATCATGTATATTTTTTACCACTGAAGAAACCTAGATTCGAACATCATATCAATTGCTGACAAAATCCAAGTTATGAAAGTATATGTATACTTTTATCCTTTTCCGAAAAAGGAATCATTCATTTTAGTGTTGCACCCACTTTCATAATTTTGAAGTATATGAATGGGATCATTAAACTTGTATGGTTCATTTGTTTTATTAACCTTTTAAATCTGCTCTATCTTGCAACAGCTGTAAATCCATAAATAAGTTGCTGTTCTGTTTGTTATGTGCATGCACATATATATGCATACTCCTATTGGTAATGCTAAGGAACACCTTTATAGAGATCTTATTGGACTGATATTTCAAATGCAGAACTTGTTGAAAAAGTTCCATAAAGGGCCTGCTATTGTCCGGACTCAGGTACTATACACTCATAACCTATAATTTGGCTAAACATGAAACGCTTTGGCTCATTTATTTTGCTTTGTAGATTAGCATTGCAGTTGCTGCTTTGGCTGTACATGTTCCTGCAGAAGACTGGGGAGATGGTGGCATTGTCAATTGGCTTCGAGATGGGATGAACGCTCATCCAGAGTATATTCCAGGTTTTTTGGAGCTACTTACTGTCTTACCTGAGGTATGTATAAATTTTTGACTTATCTTATCTAGTTATAGCTTGGCATATCTATCTGATTTCACTTTTAGCTATAGTTTATTTGATATTCTGAACTGGTAGTTGCTAATTAATTGATTCTTTTTTTTTTCTGGTACATACCTTCTAAATAAACGCTCTGAACTTATTAGTGGTCTAATTAGTCTATGACTGGAGAAAGCTGTCATCCTTTTTGAACATTTTCTTGATGCCTTAGTGTTGGACAGAACTTCAAACATTTTATAAACTTTGAGTATGGGAAATGAAAGTTCTTCCTAACATGTAATTGTCTTAAAAAAGTGTTTGCACAAACTAGTTTAATGTGGCTGCATTTTGTCCATGGCATTGATTACTGTTTTTTGCTTATAACCAGGAAGCATTCAACTACAAGATAGCTGCTCGTCCTGAACGACGCCGTCAATTTGAGAAAGAGCTAACTTCTCAAATGGAAATTGCTCTTAACATACTGACAGCTTGTTTAAGTATAAGTGAATTGAAAGAGCAGGTAAGAGCTTTTCTTATTCTGTTACTACTATGTTGTAGTTTAATTTAGTATCTATGTGATGAATTAAGAATGAAGGGGAAAGTTGGAAGCAAACAAACTCACAACAACTACAGAAATGTTATAAAAATAAAGAAATGACTAAACAGAGAGCCAAGATCAACCAGTAACCTTTTGTGCTAAAGGAATATCAACTTAATTGCCACATACTTCTCCCTATTCCCACTTGCCTGCCACATTGATTTCAATAGCTTGAGGATTGTTGTCAACTTACTCAGTTTCTATTAATGAAATATATAAATAATTCCTGGGAAAAAATTCAACTAACCAAGGCTTCTAGAATTCAAGACATTTAAGACTAAGTATTAATTATTCTCTTTGATATTGCATATTGTAGTGTAATTGTTTCGTAAACTTGCTTCGTTAAGTTACGTATTGCTTGGCATGCATGTGAAACCTTTAGTGAAGGTAATGGGTGTCAAGGTGAAACAAGGTTGTTAGTTTTAAAATTTAATCTTAGGGTGTTTTGGTTTGTTGAAAATGACTTCAGGAAAATATTTTCCATGTGTTTGTTTCTCAAAAAAATAGCTAGGCCAGTAGAAAATAAGTTATGTTTTCAGTCTCCCCCCTTTGAAAAGGGGAAGGCAATTTTTGTAAAAAAGCTGACTCTAAGTTGTTCGACTTGAATAGAAACATGATTATTTAGATCAAGGCATAATTTCACTTGAGCCTATTATTATATTTTTTTTAAAAATGGATATTATTTATTATTTTAATAACATATCGAAGCATTATGAATATTTTAAATATAAAATCTTTAATATTTTAATAGCATTAATATTAATAGAAAATATTATTTTAATAATAATTATTTTAATATTTTAAATGTTTATACAATTTGTGTTTTAATAACAAATAGTACTGTTTTAAGTACTCAATATTAAATATAATATTTTAGAATTAAATATTATTATTAAAATATTACTATTTGAAAAAGCTAGTTTGCATACTTGTGCGATGCGCAGGTTTATTGTATTTATCTATTACAATATATTAAAATTTTTCTTTAAAATATATTTAAAAAATTGTAACGCTTGAAAAATAATATATTTAAAAGTAAATTATAAAATTAAATCACCATTTTCAAAATCATTTATTTCAACTTCTTTATAATTTAATATAAATGAACCAGTACATAATAGTCCTTATGATATATGTTGTATGTGAATTGTTTAAAAAAAGTAAACATATAAAATATTAATAAATAACCAATTATATGACACATAAATTAGTTTGTAAAAAAAAAAAAAAACAAATTAAAGTAAGGAATTTGTGAAAATTAAAACCTAAATCATAAGGACCTAGTATAAAAGTCAAAATTGAACTTATTTATTAAATTGAATAAATTAAGATTTCAACTTAGAGATTAAAATGAAAAAAAAAATGAAAATTGCGTAGGACTTAAAAATAAAATTGAACTAAATAGAGTTAAAATCTATTTAAATCATGTAATATTTTAAAATGGAACTATAAAAAAAGATAATTGAAAATGAGCTTATCATCTAATATTCCCAAATTACAAAGGAACAAATAAAAAAAATCATGATTACAAAAACTGGACCCATGTAATTTCATAATAATCGGTGCTGATGTGTCAATCATAGAGTGTTGTCACTTGTCAAAAAATGGTTTAATTTCATAATAATATGGTTCAATGATAAGCCAAATGCAAATTCATAGCTGGTATGTTCTATAGGAAATAAAGGTGGCTTTTCTGTTCAAAAGTTTTTTGTTCAAAAGACAAGGGTTATTGTAGAGTTTTCCAATGTGGAGTTTAAGTTGCATTTGTCATTATAAACCTAAACCTGCTGCTAGGAGGTAGGGAAAGAAACACCTCTTGTCACGTTGCCTCTTTTCCTTGTCACTTATTGTGTGATCTATTGTGATATGATAAATATACATTTTTTCTTTTTTCCCTTAAAAAAGTTATTTTTTTGAAATTGGGGTTGGGGGGTGGGGGTGGGGGAGACTTATGCATGTAATATTGAAAATAGGAAGAAGATATCTTCTAGCTTGTTAACTAGTTAATAGATGTCTTGTCAATTAAATTTTCATTAAGGTTCTCAATAAGAAAGAAGATTTAATTAAGGTTGATGATTTTTGCACATTATATATTTGCTTATGAATGTTGATTAAGTAGCTTCTTATGTTACTTCATCATGATTGATTTATCAGGTTCTTGAGGCATTTGCTTCTTGGCTTCGGCTAAAGCATGGGTATGTATGTTCTATTGTACCTTTTATTTATGGACAAATACTATGTTCCTGTTTTTGTTTCTATAGGGGATTAGTTTGGTTGATTTTTATGCTTTTAATTTGGAGTGATACCTTGTTTATTTACTTCTATTGAAAGTGGGATCTATTTAAGATTTTAGTATTTCTGGATTTGTTTGTGTAAATGGACTGGTGCCTAGGTATAGATGTTTTTGTTATGAGATTTTTGTATGATTATGCAAAGCAATTGTTGGAAGATTAAGGATTTTTCTGATTCTATTCACCTCATTAAAAGCATCTTGAGTAAAACCTGATCTTTTATAAGTTGGATCACTGTTACAATCAGCAGGAGGGTTTTTCTGTTGTGATATGGTTTGTAACTGGCATGCCCTCTAAAAGTTTTCTGATAAAACTCCAAGACGATATATTTTATTCCTTTATTGCATTAAGCCTCTATTGGGAGAATATATGGACTCTGTTCCCTGGGAATGGGTTGTATTGGTGGGTGATGTAAGTTGGTGCATGGTTAGTGTGGGTGGATTGGAATTTTACTGGTTAAATTAGCTGTGCTAGCAGCTAAGTTATTCCAGTGTTTGATTGCTTAAACGTATTCCACTTTTTTAGTCTATCTAGAAATTAATTAATAGATAATGTCTTTGACTTCCTCCGTTTCTATTATCTTGAGGGTGATAATCATATGATAGTTCTCCTTGCTCATTTGAATTTACAGTCATTCATGGGTTGATTTCCACATCTGTTGGTTTCAGGATCCCTGGTTCTGTACTTGCAACTCACCCATTGGTCCTCACGGCTCTTTCAAGTTTGAATTGTGATATACTTTCTGAGGCATCTGTGAATGGTATTGCAGTTTTTGAGAAAATATTCTCAGTCAGTTGCTACTAAAATATTCTGGTAGCTAGATGGGGATATACCCTCATTGGGTTTCATTCATTATTTTCCCTTTTCTTGCAGTTGTTTCTGAATTGATACACTACACAGCATCAGGAAGCTCTGGTGGTGTTTCTGTACAAATGCCATTAATTCAAGTAATTGTCCCTCAAGTTATGAGTCTACAGGCACAACTTAGAGATTCTTCAAAGGTATGACATTGGATTCTTTAAATGTTTCCCACTCCCACTTCGTTGTTTTTCTTCTTGATGGGAAAAATCATGTCATATTGTTGGGAAATGGATCGATTGGGGATGATAATGGAAAAACTATTAGATTTTGGCTGGTATATTACTGAATATTCAATAACAGTGTAACTTTGTTTCTTATTTGTAAAACATGGCATATGTTGATCTTGGAGACAGCAAATATAATGTATTAGTGTCAATAGGGCAGTGTTTCATTGTTTTTAGAATTCAATCTTCATTATTTTCAAACAATTAGAAGTAGATTTATTCCTTAGCTGTGACCTAGAAGGGAGTATGTAGGAGCTGATTCATTCTTTGTTCTAACAATTGGGTGGAATTTGAGATGATTTACTTTATATGTCAACTACAATATTGTATAATTGGGATTATATATCTTATTGATGTCATAGAAGACAGAACAGTGTTTAATGCTATAAAACTTTCCATTGCTAGTGCTTTATATTACGAGGGTGATTTTGAGATGTTTTATTTGTCTTTTTGTGATTCTTTCAAGGGTTTGCCTGGCAGAATTTTCAGACAACTATTTGCTTGTGTATTCTTCATGGGACACAGTTACATATTTGAGGAAGTTACAATATTTGATATTTCATTTCCTAAATTCTACTTTGTGATTTCAGGATGACGAAGATGTGAAAGCCATTGCTCGGTTATTTGCAGATATGGGTGATTCATATGTCGAACTGATTGCAACTGGTACTATATATTTAAATTTCAATAATTGTTGAATGCTTTCACCTCTTAATAATGGACTATTTGAATTAATGCAAGTTGCAGTTGTTAGCATGAACACTGTTGACAATGTTGTGAATTTTCTCTTTACCATTCAATTGATGGATTTACCTTTTCAGGTTCAAATGAAGCCATGATGATAGTGAATGCTTTGCTAGAAGTTGCTTCACTTCCCGAATTTGATATTGCTTCAATGACGTTTAACTTTTGGCACAATCTTCAGGTTATCTTGACAAAAAGGTTAGTTCATGCGGAACTTGTCTAGTTTTATGACTTGTTGATTTTATATGTGGCAAATGGGCAGGTTTAAATCAGATTTCTTTGGATTAAGCTTATCTTAGGTTGGGATTTGATCATTTTGAGCTTGAATCAATTTGGGTTTGGTTATTTTTAAATTCGGATTAGCTCGGGCTCAAATATGTTTGGGGTCGGATTTTCTCAGGATTGGGCTTTTGACATTTTAAGTTAACTTAGATCAGATCAAGTTCGGTCTCAAATTGGTTAGGACAGGCTTTTGGACTCAAGTCTGTTTTGCCAACTCTAATTGATTTGAAATCTTTTTCAATGCCAGGAATTTTGATATTTCATTTGGTGATGAAGCATCCATTGAAACTGAGAGAAACCGGAGGCTTCAAGTTTTTCGTCAATCGTATGAGTCTCTTGTATCCTTGGTGAGTCTGCTAGTTTACTGTTTTGGGTATTTAGCTATGGTGTTGTCTTTAGTAAAATGTCAAAGCTCTTTTAGTGAATATTGTATTTAATGGGGAATGGTGTCCTAAGGGTGATTAGGCCCTCGTTTTCTCGGGGTGCTAGATGCTAAAAAATGCTTGCTCAAGTGAAACAAGGTGTTACCACATGCAAGGTCATTGTAGTACAAAAACAAAGGTCTCTATTTAAGAATATAGACTATTGGCACTGTATTCTTTATTTTTATTTTCTAAACGTTTTAGCACAAAAATACATGGGTATGCTTATTTTTTCAGATGATAAAGTTAGGGACAGCTTTTCATGAAGTTAAGGGAAAGAAGAGAAGAGTAATTAAACATATTAGTCAGCTCACTTAGCTGAGGATAAAACAAGTTGTATACCTTTTGTAGAAATGTTCTGGATAATGAAAGCAACCAACAACTTAAGATGTCTTTGCCTTTTTTGTGGAAAACCTAGACTGAAAGAAAGATGGCAATGCCATCTCCAACAAATAGACACTATTAATCATATTTATGCTTGTAGAAAGTGCCTGAATATAGTTGCCTACCTGGTATCTGAAGAGGTGTTTTTTTTCTCTGGTACCTTACGTTAGTGTCTAGTTGAATGCCTGACTACTTTGGTTTCACCTATGGAACATCAGTAAGTCTGCAGAAGCTTGATCCCTACTTCTCTGTTAGCCAGAAACTCATATGGTATCTGTCTAATTACCATATCATTCTTTAAATTAATATATGAGATAATAACCATAAGAATTTGTAGATTGTAATATTTATTCCTTTGTTATTGTTCTTCTGATGGGAAGTTGTGGGTATTTTGAGGGGAAAGGCTGCATGCTGTCAATTGCTACTATCTTCAGTGTTCTATTTTTTAACAAAAAAATTAATGTTTGTGTTCAATATTTTATGAAAATCAATGTTTGATATGAGGTATAGTACATATATAATTTTTTCTGAAAGGAAACAATAGCCAAAAATTATTTTGGCAGCTGAAGTTTAACTGATTGCAAAAGAATGAAAATCATGTTCAAGTTTTAAAAGAGTATTTCTATTGGCTAAGACTTTGGAGTGTCGTTGTTTTTCTTCACAGGTGAGCTCCCGAGTTCAATATCCCGATGACTATCAAAATCTTTCATATGAGGATCTCAAGGAGTTCAAACAGACTAGATATGGTAATAATTGGCTATTTTCATGTTGGCTATTATCTTTTCTCTTGTGAAAAAAATTAGTAAATGGTAGATCATGTGCATCTTTCTGATTAAAGAGTGAGTTCTCCAGCTGCTACATTTTATTTATTTCTTTTGTTTATTGTAGATCATATTCATGTTTCCAATTAGATAACATGAAGTTTGCTTCTGCACATTTTTTCTCTTATATCTGAATCACTAAGCCCTTATCAAATTGTTAGAGTAGGTGACTTGATAGTTCATTTTATCTATACTGATATACTGAAATAATTGTCTCATGTCATTGATCTGGTTGCAATTATCTTTTGTATGTAAAGGTTGTTAAATTAGTTTGTTTTCCTTTCTTTTTTTATTTTTAAAGATATGTTTTGGCTTTGATGAAACCCTGATGGGATTGGTTATTTTGCTAGCTGTTGCGGATGTGTTAACTGATGCGGCATCAGTTTTAGGCGGTGACACAACATTGCAAATTCTGTACATGAAGCTTGTAGAGGTATTTATTATTTTCTTTAATTGCAATATAAACTTATTCATAATGTCTGTGTTTTCTTCAAGACTCCAGTAGCCCGGTAATAGAGGGTTGTAATAGAAAGCTAAATTTCAAAGTTGAGATGGTGCATGGCATTGTCATGCTAAGAATGCTTCTGTGATTCTGGTAACTTTGAGTTAACATTACATCCTCCTCCACTTACTTTCCTTGCCTATATCAGTTATGTGGGTGATAAGAAACATCTGTACAGTTATTTTGCTTATCGTGCTGCTGGTAATTGTATTCTTAAGTTAA
Organism: Gossypium hirsutum; assembly: GCF_007990345.1. NCBI lineage: Eukaryota > Viridiplantae > Streptophyta > Magnoliopsida > Malvales > Malvaceae > Gossypium > Gossypium hirsutum. The sequence goes on from NC_053430.1 coordinate 10,134,841, forward strand.
TTTGGCATGTTTTCACATATAATTACTCAGTCCAAAAGGACAAAGAAAATCTAACCACAAAATTGATGTTGATAAGAATAGGCTTTTTGGATTTTTTTATTTAATATTAGCAATATCAGGGGTTTTTTCTGGGTTCTGTATGGTTCCTGATTACATAGTTTTGGTGAAGTTCCACGGCTTTCTTATAGTTTTGGTGAAGTTCCATGGCTTTCTTGTGGCCTGGTCTGGAATTGGATCAATGAATTGCTAGAAAACGTTTTGATAGCTTCCTTTGTTCAGTTACATTTTCATTTTAATGGTTACCTCTCTATTCCATTCCCGCCGAATGACTATTGCATTCTTAATTTATTCCATTACACTGAGCTAAATATGCTTTTAGAATTTCTCTATTGCTAATTGATTTTCTTCTCTTTTATATTTTTATTGCCAAGGCTGTATCTAGCTGTAGAAATGAACAGAGTGAATGGCGTCCCGCTGAGGCTGCTTTATTTTGCATTCGAGCTATATCAAATTATGTTTCAGTTGTTGAAGCAAATGTAATGCCTCAGGTATATTTAGATTCCTCTCATGTGCGACTCTCTTTGTTGATACACCACTTTGATATTTTACCTGGGTCTGTTAGCCTGTTACGTTGGGTCTTAACATTATCTCCCATTTCTATCTTTTTCATATAGGGATATACAGTGTTAAAAATTAAGTAATGTTCAATGCGATTCACTTTTATGAGTGAAAAAAAAAGTGACTCACTTTTGAAGAAAATACATATGCATGCACCCCTAAAAGTTATGTAGTTCTTCTGTTACTATTCTGGAATTAATTCGCAGTCTAAATGAGAAAATTCACAACATGAAAGTTTGTACTTGAGATTGCTAATCGCTTTGATCTTTGGATTGTACAGTCAGTTTACTGTTGTTATATTTTGACACCATATCTATTGTATAACTCATAGGATACACATTCTGTGAATGTTGTTGACTGGTAAGTGTAATGGTTTTATAGGTTATGGATCTGCTTTCAAAACTGCCTCATCAGCCCCAGCTTCTTCAGACGGGTAATCTACCACTTAAATCTGTGTGATATTGTCTACATTTTGTCCCCAGACCGGTGACACGGCCTGCAGGGAGAACATCTCCTGATGCAGCGGATGTGTTCTGAGTCCAATATGCCTGCTCTTAGCTGGCTTTTCTTGGAGAGCCACTGCAACATAAACTGCAGAGTAGTTTCTTTTACTATTTTTATATTTTGTAGTTTTTTTTTTATCAGAATTCAATAATCAAAATTTATGTACCTGTAAAAATTCAGTGTGCTTAATCGTTGGAGCATACTCTAAGTGGCTTGACGCTGCTCCAAGTGGGTTCTCTAAGTTGCCTTTGGTGATTGATATTCTCATGAGCGGCATGCGTACCTCTGAGGATTCTGCAGCAGCTGCTGCTTTGGCATTTAGGCACATTTGTGATGGTGAAGTGTCCCTCTTTTTAACTATTTTACTGCATTCTTTCTCTATATGGAATATTATGGTATACATCCCACAACAAGTTGAAGGATGCTCATGCCTGTAATAACATGACTAACTGTTATTGTTGCTTCTTGTTGTACTTAGATGATTTTTTATGTCATTGCTAGTCAACCACTTTCAAAATGTGACAAACAATACTTGGGCATTGTCGTTGTATCTTCTCTTTTCTTTTTAAAATCATATTAAGTGTGGGAACTAAAATTTGAACTGATTGTTTCATTACTTTTTCACTCTGCTGTGTTTGAGAATCATGAACCCATTTTGTGAGGTTGTATGTAATGGAATACTGCATCCCTCTTGAAAAGAAAAAGGAAGGAAAAGTCAGAAAAGAACAAATTGTGCACAAGAATATTGCTGTCATCATATACATATATATATGTGTATGTATATGTATGTATGTTTGGAATCTTCTCAAATATCCTTGAAATTGATAAAATTTTTGTATAGTTATTGCCTGAAATAATATGTAGATTGTGAATATATTTTGCTGTACTATTCTGCATTCAGAAATTTAACTTTGCATTCATTTTATTCATGTTGAATGCAGATTGCCGGAAAAAGCTTTGTGCTTACTGTAAACAGCTTTTCCATATATACTATACAGCAGTTAATGGGGAAGGTAGTTTTAAGGGCTCTGCTGAGGACTCATTGCACTTGGTAGAAGCTTTGAGGTTAGTTTGTTACTCAGCTACTTTAGGGGAAATACGGATTTAATTTCTTAATGGCTGTTAAATTGTTTACGCAGCATGGTTATTACTGAACTTCCACCGGAGCCTGCTAAGGATGCCTTGGAGGAACTGTGCTCATCAGTTGTTACTCCTTTACAGGTTAGTTTGTTTCCCATGGGAGTAATTAGTAATGCTTATTTTTTGACAGTTGATCATATTATGATGCATTTCCAGGAAGTTATCAACCAAGGACCAGAAGTTTTAGAGAAGAAACATGCTCGAGAATTAACAGTTTACATAGATCGATTTGCATATATCTTTCGGTGAGATGAATGTTCACCATCCTTTTTTATTATTGTTTCTGTTAGTTTGTTGAGGTTTTTTCACCATGCAACTGGAACCAATTCTAGGTATGTGAATCATCCTGGAGCAGTTGCAGATGCAGTTCACAGGCTTTGGCCAATATTCAAAGCCATATTTGATCTGTAAGTATTCCACAACTTCCGAAATAGGTTGTCACCATGTTTAGTGTTGCTAGGTTTCTGATTTTTATCTGATCTGTTTAACTGCTTATGTTGCAGTCGTGCTTGGGACATGCGGACCATGGAGTCTCTTTGCCGTGCCTGCAAATATGCTGTGAGTCTGCTATGCTGTTAAGTACTACTCAGTTAGCTCAGCAAAATGAATTTCTATTAACTGAATTTAGAAGTTTGATTGTCAACAAATGTTCTGCCAAACACATCTTAGATGCAAATTTGGCATCTCCCAATGAAATTTGTAATTATATGATTACATTCTCAAGGTATTGTTGTTAAATTACTTTGTTTGATCATGGAACATGGTATGCCTCTACCATTGCGTACTTAACCTAGTGTGTTTTTTTTAGGTGGACCTAAATCTATGCCATTTGATCTTTTTGAAGTTTTGTTCTCATAAATTCTTGCTCTACTCTTCTTTCCTTGTATTTTGCATGGATTTGAAAACCTAGCTGTCCCAAATCATAACATGTGCATCTTAAGAGGAAATCTGAGTGGCTCCTGAGAGAAGTTAAATTAATTGTGTAATTGCTATCTTGGAGACTAAGTCGATTGGAATCTGCAATCCTTACTCTCCAGGGTGGTGCTATTATTATGTTATTAAGGTTTATTCTTAGCTGAGCTGTGGGTTTTGCCTAGTGGCAGATTCACCTTACAGGCTGTGGGATCAAACCAAGCATCTTTGTACTGCTGGATCTATCCCCATAGAAAAACAAGAAAGTGATGAATTTCTTATATGCACTCACTTCTGCCTGAAAATATTCAGCATTACTAGGCAGCAGCAGTGATCTCAAAGTTTTTTTTTTATTAGGTGAGAACTTCTGGAAGATTTATGGGAATCACAATTGGAGCAATGCTTGAAGAAATTCAAGGCCTGTATCAACAACACCACCAGCCTTGCTTCCTTTATCTCTCTAGTGAAGTTATAAAGGTACAATTTTTTTCTATGTTAATGTTGCTAATTTAACTTTATTAGAATGCTGAGAAGTCAGTGCACTTGCCCTGCAGATATTTGGCTCTGATCCTTCTTGTGCAAGCTACCTCAAAAATATGATCGAGGCGCTCTTCAAGCACACAACATGTCTTCTCACAACTATTAAGGTAGGCTTCAGTGAGTGGTATATTTTATGTTCAGTCATCTAAATTTGCAAATATGTCAACTTTTACATATTTTGTTGCCACAGGAGTTCACCAGAAGACCAGACATTGGAGATGATTGTTTTCTGTTGGCATCAAGGTGCATTCGTTATTGTCCTCAATTATTCATTCCTTCTTCCATATTTCCAGCTTTAGTAGATTGCGCGATGATTGGGATCACAGTGCAGCACAGGTATGGCCTCTTTTCTTCCTGCTGCCTGTATTTTTGCATGAGTTTTTCTGATGTGCATGCACAATATTTGTTGCTTTGACATCAATTTTTGTGAAGTATCCATGTCCAACAATTGTCTTATGTGTATCTGGACATGGGTATGGGGATATGACCATCTAAGGACCCTTCAAATACAAGGGAAACTTAGAAAATAGTGAACATACCCATGTCGATGAATGGCGTCACAATGTTTTTTTGCTCACATTATTAGCCTGTAATCAGAATGTTCTTAAGATACGTGCTTACTCCAGTCTGACTTGACTTGAATATCTTTCTTTTTATTCAGCACTTGGATATAGGAGAAGCCTTTGACTTTTGGGCTTCTATATTGACATTTTAAACCTTACCCAACTTTTTTAAGCATGAAAGTTTTTTCTTAATGACATCTGTATGTGTGTGTATGAGGAATGATTCACTTAATACTGGTTAGTTTTACTTTCTTTTTGTATTTTTTACACAATTTTATATTTATTTAACACAATCATTTTATTTCATATGTAGATCATGCACCTCAATTTTTGAGTAAATTAAAATTATCTAACTAATTGTTTGATTTAAAAATTTCATTAGTTAAATATGTGTATCTCTCTCTCTCTATATATAAATATACACACATATATAATGTATGAAAGGGATCCAGAGATCCAATTACACTAATGTAATACTAAAGAGTTCTACACTTGTATCTAACCCTTAGATCAAAATTAAATATACAGCTAAGATTAAAACATACTTTTATTTATCTTTCCTTTTTCATTGACAAAGAGAAACTATACACTCGTATAGTGTAAATATATATGATCAGTATCCTATACACTTGTAAGTAGAAGTTTTTTAATTCTACAAATCCGACATGTGCCCTTGTATTACATTTAGAAAGATAAAAATTAACCGAAAGGGAACTTAAAAAAAAAAGATAAAAATAACCAAAATAGACACTTGGTGGTTTCTTAATCTTGCTTGAGAAGTTAAAAAATCCGCCGCCAGTGGATAGAATAATAATTCATCTATATTGAGAGAGAGAGAGAGAGAGAAGAAGAAAACTGGTATTGGATAATAAATAGGATTTTCAGATGTTCAAAGAAAGAAAAGAAAGATTATATTGGTATATCCCAAAATGTAATTATCATTAATTATGATTGAAGGTAATTAATGATTTATTATTAAATGTTCTAGAAATCTATCGCCTAATTATATTTTTTTTGCAGAGAGGCCTCCAATTCCATCTTGACCTTCTTGTCTGATATCTTTGATCTTGCGAAGTCTAGCAAGGGAGAACAATTTTTATCCATAAGGGATAGTGTCATTATTCCGCGAGGAGCTACCATTACTAGAATCCTGGTGGCTTCCCTAACTGGAGCACTCCCAAGTTCTCGATTAGAGACGGTAGCTTCTACTACATTTGTTGTATTCTCCATATTTTATGCGCATTGACCTTCAAATGATTAATTAGCAGAATAAGTTTAAACCTCTATTGCCTGAAGTAGTATCTTACACGATGAATTTTGTGGGGGCCTTTCACTACTTCAGGTAGCATATGCACTTCTAGCACTAACTCGAGCATATGGGATGCAAGCTCTGGAGTGGGCTAAGGAAAGTGTTTCATTGATCCCATTGGCTGCTGTCAAGGAGGTAGAACGCATAAGATTTTTGCAAGCTTTGTCAGATGCTGCCTCCGGAGCTGATGTCAATGTCCTGATGATCCCTGTTGAAGAGTTATCTGATGTTTGTCGTCGTAATCGAACAGTTCAAGAGATTGTGCAAGGAGCACTAAAGCCACTTGAGTTGAATCTGGTACCTGTACCATAGTGGAAAGAAATAAAGAAATAGTAGTGGAGGGGGCTGTTTTTCTGAGGCCTCATCTTGCTTTAGCAGCCGAATGAATAATTCGATCCGCTATTTGCTGTTTTGGTTCATTCTTGATTTTGTATCTATCATCATTGGTCAATTTTCCAACTGTCTTTGAGGTGAGTGTTGGGCATTTATTTGTTTCACAATAGGGAGAGAATGGGCTGTTGTATCTTCTTCTGCTCGAGATATGGGGTGCTCCCAGTCGTCTCGAATGCACTGGCTTTCAATTATTATTTATTTTAATTTTGGGTGAAAAGGCCTTGGTGTTGGTATACAGTGTTGTAAGTTTAGTTTTGTAATGGTTAGAAGGTGAAAGACGGATTTTTTTCTGCATTTGCATGTTTCTCTGCATGTTAAGTACACCAGAACGATCTTCTTCGCCATGCATTATTATTGTATCCTTACAACCAATCATTTTATAATCAGCTTTAGATCTGAAACAATTCTTATATCCAATGATTAAAAAGTCGGACATTCGAAAATCGCCTTGGACCGCTCGGTGACTTGTACGATTCTCTCATTTTCCTGATTTTTTACCAAAAAATATAGATACTGAAATAAGAAACATTATAAATTGAGGGATCAATTTTTCATTATCTAATTAATCTCGGTTTGCTGAATTAATTTAAAGATAAGTTATTATTAGATTGACATTTACTCTAGGATAGTTAATTATATGTTTTGGATTAATGTTATAAACTAATTAATTAAATTAAGTTGAGTATTATTTGATAAACTAAAAGGTTAAGTGTTGAACATTTTCTAATACAAAATTTTATAGGTTTTAAATTTATATTATAAATTTGTTGTGTTAATAAAAAGTGTAAAATACACTTATTAGAATTTTTTTGTTATCTAATTATAAAAAGTTACAAAGTGGTTGCTTAATTATTGATAAATTTCTTTCTTGATCACCCAACTATCAAGAGTTATAGAATGGTTACATAACTCTTGAATATTTTTTTATCACTAACAGACGTAAAAATGAAAACACTTGAAATAGTTGGGTAGCTAAGGCAATAACTTTGTAACTTTTTATAGTTGAATGACCAAAAAGAAATTTATTGATAGTTGGGCAATCACAAATGTAGTTTACCCTAATAAAATTAAGTACCACATATAATGTTGTTTAATAATAATAAATCTTAATTTTCGAAAATTATTTATTTCATAATTTTAATGTTATTGATGTAATAATTTATATTATTTTAGAGATTTTGGATAGAAATTAAATATAAGAATTTGAATATTTTACTAACAAAACTAACAAGATAATTTATTTTGAATATAATTTTTTTAATCTTTTCAACTTTTAAGTGATAAATAGTTATTTATTTACTTAATTCATTCAACTATTTTTTTTGAAAATTTTGAATTAAATAAAAAATTATGATGGTTATCAAACTCATAAAAATTAAATGTTAAAAATTTCTTTTCAATGAAAAACAAATTCAATGATTTATCGAATGCCTTTAATTAATTTAGGATATCTTAGGATTGCATTGGGTTGTTGGATATAATTTAGATATAGTTTAGATATATAATTAAATTAATTTGGTGTATAATAATTTGAGTTAAGTCTTAGTTAGATTAAAACTAATTCATTTCTAGTTCAAATAGCAATTTGGTCCTAATTTAATTTTAAAATGAGCAGTTGATTGACAAGCTGTGGGCAGCTCGAGAGGTCCCCAGGTGGGACGACCCTACCCATTTGGGCAATGAAGCTCAATCCATAGTCCACATGGATCATGAACGTCACAATCCGAATGACCCACCAGAAAATAGCAACCAGTCGGTCGTGTCCCAGAATACTCAAGGCAACAACAACGCTTCCTCGGTGGAGCGACTCAAGGCATTCAATATAAAAATGCTATAGGAAATGGAGGCAAAGTAGATGAATCCATTTGGAACTATTCCAGTGAGCCACTCGTTCCTGAGGTATTAGCCAATCATATCTTAGCTTCTTTCATGTTCCCGAAATTCATATTCAATGGCTCAAGAGACCTAGAAGGCCACTTAGCTCGTTATAACAATCACATGAAAATTCTTAGGGCCTTTAACAGTATCATGTCTAGAGCATTCTTCATGACCCTCTCTCAAACGGCTCGACAGTGGTACCTATCAGTACTTGAGGATCCATTCACTCCTTCGAGCAATTACATGGGCAATTAATGAGCTGCTTCCTGGCCAACAAAACACTTCAACAGTCTCCCGCTTATCTGATGACCATATGCCAAGGGGTGAATGAATCCCTCCGAGATTATGTTCGTAGTTTCAGTGCAACCACTATGATAACAATGGGGGGTTACAGATTAAGGGGTCATCCACTCCTTTGCTGTCGGGGCCACCCACCAACATTTGAGGTACATCATTATTGGGAATCAACCGAGCAATTTATCCGCGTTGTATGAAATGGTTCACAAATTTTTGAAAGGTGATGAAGTAGAAAGAGCTCGTGCCAACTCTTTTGTGTCCACCATCCAGCAGTCTAATCCTCCGCGTCGTTCCCCTCCACAACGTTCTCAAGGCTATCAGCAGCCAATGACCCATTCTAGGGTAGGCAACATGGAGCATAGGCAATACAACCCTTCAAATCAGAGAGATCGACAAAGGGTTAATAATGTCCATGCCTCTGACTGTTCAGGACCCATCCAGGGGAACAAGGTTGGCTAAGATCAAAGGTTCCGGGCACCTTACAATCAATATAGAACTTACCATGAACTCACCTGCTCTCTAGCCCAGATATTCGATCAGATCGAGTACCAAGGTATTTTGTAAATGCCACCCCAGCTAACACCTAGCCAGGATCGCAATAACTCAAACCATCACTATATATATTACAATGCTCTTAAGCACCACACAAAGCATTTTGTACATTTGAAGAACATAATAGAATTGGCAATCCGAAAAGGGCAATTAAAACAATAGCTGCCCTAGGAACCATATCAACTGAACATGACTTATGATGAAGAAGCAAGGCTATCCGGACTACGTCGAGATGATAAGGGTAAACATCTTGTTAGGGACATAATTGATATACTAGTTGGAAGCAAGCATGTAGAATGGGTAACCTCTAATTCCAAACAGAACGCACATCTTAGAAGCATAATGTCTATAGCAGTCTCTGTGAAAAACCCCAGGCCTTCTCCATGGCAATTGAAGTTTTCTGAGCATGATGAGCGGGTCATTGATGTAGAGGGAGATGCCCCCCTAGCGATTTTCGCCACCATTTCTTCGTTTCAAGTCAAAAAGATATTAATGGATGTAGGAAGTTCAATGGATATTCTAATGGCTAAAGCTATCCATAAAATGGACTTTTCAAGGACTCACAGTTGAAGCCGGCAAGCCTGGCCTATTGCTTAGCCAACCAACCCATTGCAGTCTAAGGTTCTATTGTCATCTTGGTTGTTGTAATAACCCGACTTTTAGTGGTGTCGGAAACAATAGTTTCGAGATCCCAATTTCAACGAGTGACTCCGTAAATATTATTATTTAGTACTTATGAGTCAATATTAGTGTTATATTTAATTTTGTTCTAATAATTTTGTTAATTGGACAGTTAACTATAGTACAAATAGTTTGACCCTAAAGTTAGTAATTTTGGAAAATAATGTATAGGGATCTCATTTTCGTAAACTGAGATTGTAAATATTTAAAATATTTATGGAGTTTTTATATAGATATTTTTAATCTTGATCTGAAAATTTTAGTGATTGAAGGGTTAACTAATGTATAAAAACTAAATCGTAAAAAGTTAATCACGTTTAATTTCTAAGTGTTAAATGGTTTAATTAGTGAATGTGTAAGGATATAAGTCACAATTAAACCACTTTTAAAAGGGTTAGAAGGTTAGTGGATGTTTTTAATTGAAATTATGTTACTAATAATTAAAGGTAATAAAACATAAAAAAAAAAGTCATCATCTTTCCATTTCTCCTTTCCACCGTTTTCACCATTTCTGAATAAAGGAAGAAAGCTTCGAACATTCAAAACCATTTGACCCTTGCATGTAAATTCAGACCTAGCACATTTTTTTGTAAATTTTATATTTTTGTAACTGTTGTAACTCAATTTGGTTAACTCGTACCTCCATTTTCGTTTTTAAAATTGAAAAAGTTTAAAAAGTTTCTCATTGATGCTATTTGAAGTTTTTGAATGTTAATGGTAGATTTTAAAGCTTAGAAATGAAATAGGACCAATTTGTAAAATAATTTTTTTTAATTTTGACTTTAGGGACTAAAATGAAATAATATTAATTTTGATGTGAAATTTCTATAAATATTGATTGTTGAGGGCTGCATAAAAAAGGAAATGAAATCGGATTGAAAATCGAAGCTTAATTGTAAAAGATATAATAGTTTTGGTTTTAGGGACTAAATTGAATAAAACAAAAAATTTTAAAAAAATTGTGAAAATGATAATAATATGTTATATGTATTATATAAGCTATTATAAGGTATTTATAACTGATAATTGGAAATAATTTACTGTATAAATCAAGAATTGGTAGATAATTGAGGAAAAGGGAAAATTATATATTAGTCTCTGACACTCCTGCTTTTGCTATTTGCTCCTGGTAAGTTCATATGATATAATTAAGTATATTTATGTAGTGTTTTTGGTTGGATTGTAAAATTATAATATTTGAATCCATTTTTAAAAAAATTATTTACAAATTGGTAAAAAAAAGGTGATAAAATGGCTACATTGGGAAAATGTGGTAAATAAATAAAGATATACAATATTGAATTAATGTAAAATTTATTATACAAGTATATGATTTATACAAGGTGATGTTATATTGTTAAAAGACATATGTATATATATTGTTTTGATATCAGGTGGACTAAATTATAGTATGTGATTATATCTTGAATTATGATTGGAGCAATAAAAAATGTGATAAATGTAATGAATTGTATTAAATATTTTGATATGTGTATTGAGTCCGGATTAGGATAGGATACAATTGGCATACTAATAGGGTTATCTTGCACATTGTATGGGTTTGACATGGGATGAGATGATGATATATATTCACTGATTGTACCGAAATCCAACATTTGTTGTGGATTACCGAGTTATATTCACAGTGATTCAAGCATACTTCTAGTGGAGGATGTGTAGCCTACGAGCTTGGCACATTGTGTTCTAGTGTGTTCATTGATGTTATAGCTTGGAAGAGCAATTTGGCATGTTTTGGTTTGTTACTCGAGTATTCGAATCTTATTATTTTAGTTTATCGGGCTGATTGTTTTAAAAGGTAATGTGTTGGATTGTGGATATATGGTAACTGGTAATGGATGTGCATATGTATATATATGTGACCAGTTGATGTATATGTCGTATAAATCTAATGATCCTAATTGAATGACATTAAATCTAATCGTATTAAACAAATTGATAAGTTATATGTCTAGTATACAAATTGCTCACCTTGATGTGTGGATTGTTATGATAGGAAATTGTGTTATATTGGTTATCTCAATACGTTTAGTTATTAAATGAGGTAAGTTTATTGTGTTAATACCTATGAACTTACTAAGCTTATTTAAAGCTTACTCCATTTTATTTTCTATTTCCTGTAGTTATCGTTTTGCGGAACTCGACAGTCGGATCATCTTGAAGATCACACTATCTAGCCTCCATTTTGGATGTCTTTTAAACATTTAATTCAGTTATGTGGCATGTAATAGGAGTTGAATTGTATATAAGTGTTTGTAAAAGTAAAGTGTGTTTTATGTTTGCACCAATTATGTGAACTTATAGGTATAATGATGTGTTTGATAACGACATAAAATAGTAGCCTTGAACGTGGTTATTGAGTTGGTATGTGATGGCATATTAAAGGTATTTGGTAAGTTAGAATATGATATGGAATGATTGGATAGGTGGTATTTTGGTTGGAGTATGTCATTATATTTTGATGTTGATTTGGAGATTATAGGCATAATATGTGAAATGGTTTTGGTGTAAAAATTTATAGGTGGTTATATTGGTATGTGGCTAACGGTGTGTGTTAGAAATTTTGGCATTTGATGACACATATGGTACATGTATAACTTGTTCAAACTTGGTATGAAATAGGAAACACTTTGATATTAACTTATGTTTTGACGGTGCCTTATGGCATATTGGTTAGAACTAGGAAATTATGTTTTGCCAGGATTATTGCGCATTTTAGATTGGTTTGAAGAATGGTTACTTGCTTATTCATGACATGGATAAATATTTGGGGTGATATCTTGCGTGGTATGGTACATTTTTACGTCACAGGTTTACCACACGGTCGTGTGTAATTTAATTTTTGGTTACTTTCAGATCACATGGTCTAGCCACATGACCGTGTGACATTTGTTAAAATTTTACACCTTGACCCACATGACCTCAGTGAGTTATAAGGTTTGGATACATGGTCGTGTAAGTCAATGCCACGCGGTCTTAGCCTATTACATGGCCTAGTTATACAGCCGTGTGAGCCCTGTTTTATATTTTTTCCCATTATTTTTTGAAATGTTTCAATTTTGTCCTTGATTGTTCCCAGGTTGATTTTAGAGCTTTTACAAGCTTGATTTAAGCTTGAAATTTTATGCAAAACATGTTTGTTCAAATGATCGAGATTTGATGAATGTTTTGTTAACTTTTTGAATTAAATTCACATATTTCTATAGCATATTGTAACCCGATTTGGGCGACGGAAATAGGTAAAGGGTATTATAATTGTCCTAGGTAACGACCAACCACCTCTGAACGTACCTACATCCAGAATAGAAATCCCTTACAAAGGATATAAAAGACAGTATCCGTAAGTATATGGGTTAAGTTGAAATATAGTTACAACAGAGTAGGTGAGTACTTTGAGGATCGTACTAGAGGTGAGCATGGGCCGAGCCCGATTAAAAATTCAAGCCCATTTGCTTGACCTGGGCCCAACCCGGCCTGCTCATATTAATTTTTATATTAATTTTTATATAATTTTAATATATATATATATAATACATCAAAAATACTAAAAACATCAAAATAAATATTTCCCAACAAATTGAAAATAAATTTTAAAAAATATGTATACTTAAATAACACTAAGATAGATGCAACTTCACTAGCAAATGTCTCAAAAATAATAACAAAATTAACAAATGTATTTAAAATTATAAAAAAATTAACAATAAAATAAGTTTTATATAATATCCAAATAATAACAACAAAATAGTAGCAACATAATAGTCAAATGGTAGCAAAATAGGGAGAAAATAACAAGAAAATAATATTAAAAAATTAGATTTTTTTGTCCTTTAGTGAATTCGGGCCGGCCCAAAATGCCTTACCTGAAGCCCAATCCATTTTTTAAACGGGCCTTGCTTTTTTCCAAGCCCATTTTTTGGGCTTATATTTTTTCCCAAACCCTCACACATTTCGGGCGGGCTTTCAGGCAAGGTCGGGTGGCCTGACCCATGCTCACCTCCAGATCGTACCCAAAGGAGGCGAGCACTAAATTAATTCTAACCTAAGCATGAATAGATCTAATTAGTAGTTTAATTGGATTATATTACGAAGAATCAAAAGAAAGGTTTTTGGTGAACTATACTCAAGATAATAAGAAAGTAAAGAAATAACTAAAACACAAGAAATCAAAGAGTAAAATGTATCAAATTTGGTCATGGGTGATTAGCTCGCTTTGGCAGTCATAATCAACTGTCATTTCAGGTTTTCTTGTTCAATCAACTAGTTGATATCACAGCAGGATCTTCTGATCTTCTACTAGAACAACGAGTCAGCAAGAACTACTTATATCTCAACCTCACAGTCCAGACCGGCTCAGGGTTATGGTGTTCACGGATAGGCCAAACTAAATTTGGATTAATTCTCTCCTTAATGACTTCCTAGGATTGTTAGGCCTAGGGTTTAGGTTCTTCCTTTCCTGAACAGCTGATCCGCTCAGAAACCCTTACAAAATAGTTAATTAATCATACCTCCACTCGTTAATTCCCCAAAGGAGGATTAGTTCATCATGGATCTAATAAACAATATAAAATTGATGAAAGGAATAGACATGAAGAATAATTCAAGAGAATAAAGTTTAGAAGAAGCCTGATTTTTATTTTGATTTAAGCATCGAAATCCTTACAGAGTTGATAGTGTTTCACAAATTTGATCTCCCAACAAAAGCAAATAACAAGAACTGAAATAAAATCTAAAACCTAAGAAAAGAGAAAAACTGAAGACTAGATCTAAGGAGAATTATAAAATATGAAAACTACCCATAATATGTGTTAATTGAGCTTATTATAGACTTTAGAGTGGTCGTCATCCTTAACCCTAGGTCAGTTGTCGTCCTTGTGCTTAATATTTGATTGTACAGACCAAAATGCCTCTGGCTCATAATTACTTCCCGTACAGAGATGATGTCGCGACACACCAGGTCCTGTGTCTCGACATTGAGGGTAGTATGCTCATCTTCAGGGTATCTCCAAGAGTTTGTCGCGACATCAAAGGAAATCTTAGAATTCTTCTATTTTGCTCCCTATGTTGCGACATCTAGTGCTCTATGTTGCAATCCAGCAACCAGCATCAAGTTATCACACCTTCTAATGATCTCCTGCACGCTCTCAAAGTATATTAGCTCATCCTTAGGCTTCTTCAATCTCCCCCTAAGGTCAATAAAAGACTTAAATTACACACTTTATTGAACTTACTTAAACTTATGAAAATGTGAGTAAAAATTAATTAAAATACTTATGTTCTAGCTCCTAAAGTGTGAAAAGTAGTTTAATATGCTATACCGAATTACGACAGGTCAATGACCAACACTGAAATGGTGGAGTGATTGCAAGTGTGTGTGCACAAAAAATAAGCAAAATATGAAACAATTTAAAAGTGGTTTTACTACAAGCATATAATGTTGAGTTGTAAAATAGTTTTTATTTTACAACAAAATACAAAAGTATTCCAAGGATCTTACCCAAGGGATTGTCAATTGGTAAATGCGATAGTCAAGTCAATTTTGAATCCAGAAATTACTAATCTAATAAATTTAGGAATACTAGTGGCAAACCAAATAGAAATTGATATTAATATTAGTTTTAAATTAATAAGAAAAAAGACTAAATTAACTTTCTTCCTTCTTTCTTCTTATAAATTATGCAATTGAATAAGATGATGGTCAAATGATTCGTTAATTACTAAGTCAATGAACCTATTTTAATTGTATTGTTTACCACTCCTAACTAGGAATCTCCTCTAAGTCTCATCCCCACTAGGAATCACCACCTAAGTTCTCCTTTCGATCTCACCTATGCATGTACTTCTCCTCTCAATCATACTACTTGACACAACTATACCAAACTATCAAATGATAAACTCTCCTCTCAGTCTCGTTTCTCTAAATATTTCACTAGAGGCGTTGACCATCAGTGTGTAAATGCTGAAAAAAGCAAAATAATAGATAGGAAAATGAAATGTGATTTTATTGCAAGTGTAAAAGTCAATTTGTAATATAGTTTTAATTACAATGAAATACTAAAGTATTCTGAGGATCGTACCCAAGGGATTTTCAAATTGATAAATATGTTTATCAAGTTAATATATTAATTAGGTAATTACTAATCTAATGGATTTGAAAATTATTAGTGTCAAATCAAATAAAAAGGATAATTAAACTAATTCTAGTTTAACAATTAAACAAACTAATCTAATTTATTCTATATAGTTTCGAACTGTGCAAACAATAAAATGAATATCTATTGTCTTGTCAATTTTTAGCTAAGCCAATAAACTATTACGATTAAATTGCTTACTACTCCTAGCTAAGAATCTCCTTTCAGTCTCTAATTTGTCATAAATTGATATGGTAAATTAAAGTCATTTTTTATACATAATGAGCTTGTATTTAAATATTTTATGGTTTTATTTCTTTTTAATATTTATTAGTTTTTTCTCTTAGTATTTAGTATTTTGTTTTTTTAGCGTGTCTTGTGACCAAAAATGGCAAAATTTTACCTTTTTGAGTTTAACAATTAATTTTAGCTTGTGCAGGAGGTGACTAAGGCAAAAACTTGAAGAAACCTTGCTATTGTCCTCCAGTTTACGATAGTAGACCTTTGGTGTCATGACACCATAGCTTTCTATCACCCTGGGAGATTGAATTTCTACAACAACCACATTGCAGATAAACTCACTACAGGAAAATAGGGCTCTAGCGGCGTTTTTAAAACGCCGATAAAAACAGAGCAATAGCGGCGTTTTTTGTTAAAACGCAGCTAAAAATAGAGAAATAGCGGTGTTTTTAGTAAAAATGCCGCTAAAAAATAGAGCATTAGAGGCGCTTTTGGTAAAACGCCGCTAAAAAAACAGAGCATTAGCAGCGCTTTCAGTAAAACACCGCTAAAAAACAGAGCATTAGGCGCTTTCGGTAAAACGCCGCTAAAAAATAGAGCATTAGCGGCGTTTTAAACGCCGCTAAAAACCAGAGCAATAGTGGAGTTTGTGGTCAAAACGCTGCTAAAAGTCTTATAACCCCTAAAACCCTAAACTCCAAAAAGACATAAACACTAATCTATAACCCTTAAAACATTAAAACTCTAAATACTAAACTATAACCCCTAAAACCTTAAACCCCAAAAAACATCATATGTATGTTGATGTGTATATACATAGATATTAATGTAAAAGCTTATGTTCATAATAAATTATGGAAGCAATACTTAATATTAATTAAATTTATTTTTGGATTTAAAGTTTAATATTTATGGTTTAGGATTTTATGGTTTAAGGTTTAATGGCCATGGGTATATAGTATGTTAATCTCAAGTGAATCATATTCAATAATTAAATCCTAAACCCTATAATTAATATATATTTAGGGGCATAAGTAAGGGGTTGAAAGGGTCTCTGCTCCTCTAAAAATGAAAAATTTTCCATTTTAATTTTTTGAAATTTTTAAAAATTTTAAAGGTAAAATTGCACTTCATCCCTTTGAATAGTGGAAAGTTTTTGATTTAATCATTTCAAAATTATAAAAATATATGCTAAACTTTAATCGTTTAAAGTTTAGATGATTGGGGGTAAGGGTTAGAGATTAAGTGGTAGAAGTTTAGGGTTTATGTTTTATGGCTTAGGGTTTAGGGGTTAAGAGTTAGTGGTTTACGGGTTATGGGGTTTAGGTGTTAGGTGTTTTAAGGTTAAGGGGACATAGGTTAGGGGTTAAGGGCTAAAGGTTAGGGGCTTAGGGTTTAGGGTAATTAGTGTGAAAAATATATGTTAAAAATTTGAAATACTATTATTTAAAATAATTTTAAAGTTTTATTGGGTATATGACTGATTGTTTTTTAATCTATATATCAAATAATTTCAAATTTTAAAGAATTAAAATTTTAAAAAAATTTCAAGATTTCAAATTTTATCTAATTCTTTTAAATATTAGTTAAATTTTAAAAAATTATTTATTTAAATAAAAAAATAAAATACTATTATTTAAAATAATTTTAAAGTTTTTTGGTTATATAAGTGATTGTTTTTTTAATTTCTATTGTTTTTAATTTATATATTAAATAGTATTAATTTTAAAAGGCATTAGCAGCGTTTATTTAGAAAACGCCACAAAAGGTTTGCAATAGCGGCGTTTTTCTAAAAAACGCCTCAAAATATCATTATGTTTTAAACAAAACGGTGTCGTTTTATTAGATTTGTTAGTGGCGCTTTGTGTAAAACGCTGCAATAGGTACGTTTTTAGCGGCGCTAGGTTATAAACGCCACTAATGTTAAATTATTTTGTTCAAAACTTCGTCGTTTAGCTGTCTTCTTTTTTACCTACACCTGATACACTTAACATTTCCCCGTTTTTCCCTAGTTCTATTTCCCCCTTTTTCCTCATCCTAAATCCCTAAAGTATTATCACCCATTCTTGAATTCGACATCCCAAATCCCAAATCCCTGACTTGAATCGCTTTTTTGTTTAGTAGGTTACTCGCAACAAATTCGTAGAATCCACCACCGATGAGAACTCGATTTCTCAACGTTGATTACTTGAGCGTCTTTCAATCCCCAGTCGAAACCTTAAGCTTCCTCAACCTACCGCCTCCTCACTTCCCTCCTCATACTTCCAACTTCAGTAACGATCTTCTTCACTTTGATTCGTTCCTCAACCTCCCTCTCCAAACCGAGAGATTGCCTATCGACGTCGCTCTCTCCAACTTCTTGTTGGAAGCAATTCCTCCATTCATCGATGTCAATATCAGAGATTTCAAATATATTCGGCTTTCAAGTGGAAATGCCAGCGCAAAGTTCTCCGCCGAGGTAAAGTGATGAGTTCAATTCTCTTTAGTCTCCGATGCAATTTTAATTTTTTTTGCCACATTTTTAATGAAAAACAGCTGATTCTGATGTCAAGTATGAAAATCTCGATGGTTTTGGATTCTAATAGGGAGACTTCATTTTTTACGTCGTTTATTTCCTAAGAGCTCTATGTCTCTGTTGATCGATGAATCGTCGATTGTTAAAGGTGCTTCAATAATGGAAATTATCGAGTTGTATTTTCTAAATAGAAGCAATCTAGATTCAATAATGTATAATGCTTTTCCTTTTTCTCCACTTCATATTGACTCGACACTTGATTTTGCATTCCCTGCTTTTGTTAAAAGAAACTGCGAAAATGCATGTAGTAAGTTTTTTTCTAAATATTTTTAGTCAATGACTAAGAGTAATGTTATTAGAAAGTCTAGGTTCTCTTGAAAGATTACAAACAGAAAATTAATGTTACGCATTTCGTTGTTGACAAAAATTAAGACAGTTGAGGTATTCTTACAACTGGATCGTTTTATCATAGTGAACTTGTCTTTAGGAAAAATCTTTATAATCCAGCAGCTTTGCCTCCGACGGTCTTAATCTTTTTAGATCTAGATGATTTTATTGATGCGCAGGAAGAAGCTACGGTTTGTACTGAGAAGGAAGCAGGGAGTCAGAAAAAGCTTTATACTAACTTTCTCAAATGATGTTAATCTTGTTTCACTTTGTTCTCTTTAGGATCTTCCATAAAGCTTATAATTCATGCCACTGCAGGAGGTAATGTAACCTGTGGAGCTGATAAGGATGTTCGGAGGTTAGACGTGATACTGTTTGAAACACCTGAGCTGGATACTTTTTTGGTATTATCTATTGTTCGTTATATATCTGAAAAGTTTATTCAGTACCACTGCAGGTATGTGAAAATTTATAACTGGTATATTTCTTTGCAGGATAATGCCTACTTTTCCGAGAAAGAGATTGAGACATTCTCTGGAATTTCAGAGATTGTTAATAGTAAGGTAAATAGAAATTTATTGAATAATTTCTTTTGGAAGTCTTATATAGTATTTACAATAGGACTTTCCAGTCTTCTTACAATTTCCTTAGGCTTAGCGTTTTTCCTCATGGATGCAGAATAATAGATACTAATCTTAGGCTGAGTTATATTAAATATTAAAATTCATTTCTTTTTAATTTGCGTAAAGTAAGTATACAGATCAAGTTTAATGGCTGTAATAGCCCATTTTTTCCCGGCCCATTTCAGTATTTAAAATAATAAACCCCCAAAAAATAAAAATAAAACAAAGTCCAAGTTCAGTACAAAATTACAAACATATAATTTGGCCCAATCGGAATGGCCCATTACTTGAAAAGATTTAAGGTCCATCTATAAGCTTGACTCATATGGAAATATAATCTTTAAGGATATGCAATCTTAGATATGATATGCAATCTTGAAGATATGATCTTGTAATCTTGGAGATTTAATTTGTAGATATCCTTTAATCTTAACCGTTGATGTAATTGATCTGTACCGTTGGATTTGGGGAGGCTCAACTATAAATAGTAGCCTCTCCCTTCATTGTAAATCACTTGAGTTTTGGGAAGCAATAAGAATTCTTGAGAGCATTCACTCAAATTTCTCTCCCTCTTGCGTTCTTACTCTCTGTGGTTTGTTCTTATTTTATTCTTCGTCTATCTTAGGTTTTCAACCTTTTTTTATTTTAATTTCTTCATTTTTCAAATATGTATATTTATTCCTATCTTTTATACATTTGATTATGTATTTTATATATTATAATATTTAACCTTTTTATATAGTTTATTTTCAAATATATATTTTCTATGCATGTATATATATTATATTATCATTTCATGTATTTTGAACTATTGCATTATATTTTTATAATTTGTAAATGTTCTATTTATTCATTTTTTAGTGTATGTCATTTATCTTATTTGTGCATAGTTTCATTTTTTTATATGCTATGTTTAATTATTTCTTTTATGTGCTATTTTATGATAAATATTGTTGTATAATTTTTGCATGTATTATGTTTTTCTTTTAGTTTACTCATATTTTTATTTGTTTATTATCTTATATTTACCCTAGTATGATTTTTTTCATTAAACGTATGTTCATGTTATTTAGTTTTGTCTTAATGATATTATTTATGTTTGTATGGAAATGTTAGAATATTTTGTACATCTATGCTTCATGATGCATTAATATGTCATCCTAAAACGCCATTTAAAATAATATTCCAAGGTTTTTTTTAAAATAAAATAAAAGGCAATACTTGATATTTGAAAACTTCGAGAAAGGTAGTGCCCTAACTTACTGGGTTGCGACTTTTCTCGTTGAATTCGAATAGTCAAGCACCCTTCTAAGTGATTTTGAGTTTTCAAAACTTAAAACAATTATTTCGAGATTTCAAAACATAGTGTCCTAACTTACTGGATATGACGTTTTGTTGTTTCGGGATAGAAATTTTCGAAAGACGAGCTTAATTTCGAAGGTTTTAAAATGTTGCGTCCTAACTTATTGGATGTGATGTTTTGACACGTTTGAAATAAGTGAGCCTTAATTTTCAAAATTGAGACATTCTAATTAAAAGAGGTTTGCATCTTAAAACTTTCAAATTTCCGACAATAAAGACACTTGATAATCAATTAGGTACCAATTTTTGGGCGTTACGAGGGTGCTAACCCTTCCTCGTACGTAACCGACTCCCGAATCCGTTTTCTTGACTTTCGTAGACCAAAATTAATGTTTTAAAACAAAACATTTTATAAGGTGATTCAATCACACCTAAAAAGATTGGTGGCGACTCCCGTTTTCGTCTTTCCTAAAGTCGATTCCCATTTTCCAAAACTCGATTTAAAAATGGTTTCGACAGCTTGGCGACTCTGCTGGGGACTAATAAGAGAGTCAAGCCATATAATTGATTACTTTTTGTCTTGATGTCGAAAATTTGGAAAATTTTAAAATTCAATCCTATTTGCATTACATGTGTTTGTATTATTGCATATGTTATATATTCTGATACGCATTGCATTTGCATGACCGTTGTGGTCACACCCTTAAGTGGGAGTGAGAAACTACGCCTTCGTGAGGTTTTCGCCTCCGTGCAGGATAGTGGATCACTTTCGAGATACATCCGTACCTATGGTTTCGTGAGATTTTCATCTCCGTGTAGCCATAGGGAAATGTATTCCCCTGAACTGAACTCGATTCAAATGAGCCTATAATGGGTGAGAATCGAGGAATCTGCTGGTTCAGGTACCTCAACTTTAAAACTAAAACCTCATATAGAAAAACCGTAAGAGCTCAACTTAGTTAGAATTATACTTTAGATATTACCCTCACGTATCATTCCTGAGTTTATTAATATTATGTGATACTGACTGTTTCCTTTTTTCATTGCATGTCATTTTGCATTTAAAAGGTATCGATTCACGGTCAGTTTCTAAGTTAGAAAGTTTTATTATGGAGAAAGGACTTCTTGATAGAGTGGAGGGCAACGTTAACGTCCATAGGTGGTCTGAGCAAACTCAGCTAGGAAAAGGGGATAGCATAACTGTGGGGTATATGTCAGAGCTGTCAGACTACACTCGCATTAGTATCACACAGAATAATCTGCAGGAGCTTAAGGCGATTTGGGATCAGTGGGGCAATGAGACCAAGCAATCATTCTACGGTAAGTACAGAGATTTGCCCTATTTTTTTGATATTCATGTTGATGGGAACTTGTTTTAAGATCTCGCTCAGTTTTGGAACCCAGTATACAGTTGTTTTACCTTTGGGGAGGTAGACTTAGTGCCTACTGTGGAGGAGTACACAGCCTTACATCGGTGTCTTAGATTTCAGTGTGATAGGATTTATTCTCGAGCTACTTGTGTCCCAACCTTTGGTAAGAAGCTGATGACCATTACGGGGATGAGCGAGCAGTGGATCATGGCTAGAATTAAGGAAAAGGGTGAGAGTAAGTGCATTGCGTGGGGAGCTTTGAAAGATCTGATTCAGACACATCCTGACAAGGCGAAGAGGGTAGACATTTTTGCCTTAAGCTTATACGGATTGATGGTTTTCCCCAGGGCCTTGGGATATGTGGACGAGGCGACCACGGATCTCTTCCATCGACCTAGCAAACAGGTCATTTCTGTTCCTGCGATTTTAGCGGAGACATTCAGGTCCTTGAATGCATGTAGGAGGGCCAGTGCAGACAGGTTTGTTGGTTGTGCTCAGTTACTTTTAGCTTGGTTCTACAGTCACTTTCGATTGATAGATAGGGTGGTTTTTCGGGTCTTCTTCGAGGATTACTCCCCGTTGAAGGACATAGCAGCTTCAACTAGGAAAGTTGATGTTCCTGAAAAAATTGGATAGCGCTACTTCAGAATCTGCAGTCAAAGGACGTAGAGTGGAGGGCTCCATGGATGATTCCTGGAGAGATTCTTTACCGATGCGGCAGTTTTGATTGGGTCTCTCTGTTGGGAATTTGGGGTGCCATTGGTTATGCCCCTTTGCTTGTGCTAAGGCAACATGGATTGAGACAGTTCATACCGGCAACTTACGGTTTGGTTCAAAGTGAGTTCATGTATAGAGGAGCTGACTACAAGAGGAAGGTCAGTAAGATCTCTAGTGCTTGGAACAAGACTGGTCGATTAAAGGGAGTAGTTATTAGCCTTACTACGACTCCAGAGTACGTCGAGTGGAGAGGTAGAAGGATTAATGATAACATCCCTAAGCCAAGCGTGGAAGGAGCTCGACCGATGGAGGAATATTTGCAAGTGACGCCCTCGGAGTTAGAAATTATGAAGCAAGAGTTCGAGAGAATGAACTTGGAGCTCGAGAAGAGGATAGCAAAGCTCGAGGAAGAAAAGATATACTTGAGCCTAGACGTCGACGTTCAAAAGATGGAGGTTGAAAAAGAAAGGAAGGAGAAAAGAAAGATTGAGGAAAATAGAGATGATTTAAATGAGCATTACAAAATGGCACAAGTATCCTTGAAGAATAGGAGGGTCTTCAGATCAGTTACAGAAAGAGGTCCGAGAGGAAAAATCCAAAGCCGAATATTGGGAGAGGAAGTTCCAAGAGATGCAACTACAGGAATTTGACCATAGAGAAAGAAAATCAAGGGTTAAAAACTAAGGTGACTAAGCTTGGGCGATCCCTTCATCTACAACGAAGTCGTGATTCCACTGTGGAGGTAAAGAAGCTAAAAGGCAAAGTTGTGGAGTTGGAATCAGCATTGCAAGATAGTAAGCTTTTTATCGAGCAGCTTGAGGCACGAGAGGATTATTTAAAGAGAGAATTGTGCCAGTCTAAAGAACAAGTCAGAGATAGAGATTACCTTATTAGAGAAGCCATAATTCAGATCCGAGAGGTAGCTGAACACATTCGAGACTTGGCAGTACGAGCTGACGTATTGAGTATGATGCATGAGTCATCGTCGGATATAGGTCGAGAATTACCCCTTTTATTAGATAGAGTTAAAACTTTGGGCATTAGGGTGAAAGCGTATTTGTAATCCTCTTATATGTAAAGATATTCTTTTTCAAAATAAAGTTTTCTAAATGAGATTGAATTGAGATCGATACCTTTTTGCATTCATGCATTTGCATTACATTACATCATGTGCATTTAAAGACCATAGAAAGGTTCTAAGTAATGGAAGTTATTGCAAAAGAGAGAAAAATCTAGAAACCACACACTGTTACAGGACACGTGCTAAGACTAAGAGTATGGACCAAAGATTTGAACAACTTCAGAAGGATATGCAAGACCAATTGCAAGAGCAGTTGGCAAAGATACAGAATGATATGAGAGAACAAACGCTGGAGGCCCAGAGAAATATGAAGGCCGAAATGGCTCAGCTACTAAGGGGGGCCACGGAGAAAAGAAAAGCCCCTATGGCTATCACTGGTGAGGATGTTGAGGATCATCCTCCAGGTTTTACTCCACCTCATGTCCCAAAACAAAGTGAGGCATTTTGTCAGAGGCCATCTGTCACGATAAGGCCTCAACATAAGCCTGTCGATACTGGAGTACCCATGAACTCTCAAACTGGTTTGGGATTCAATGTGGGTGAAAATTCTGCCAATCCAGTCATTCCTGATCTAGATATGGCTGAAAAGGAAGATTTGAGAGCCGAAGCTGCAAAACAGTTGGAGGAACGTTGCCGATGGTTGGAGGAGAAATTTAAAGCTTTAGAGAGTGCTGATGGGCTTCATGAAGTTGATGCCAAAGATCTAAGCTTGGTCCCAGACTTGGTGCTTCCTCACAAATTCAAAATGCCGGAGTTTGAGAAGTACAATGGCACTACTTGCCCAGAGGCCCACATCACGATGTTCGGTAAAAGGATGACCGGGTACGTAAACAATGATCAGCTATTGATCCATTATTTCCAAGACAGTTTAGTGGGAGCGGCAGCCAGATGGTATAATCAGTTGAGCCGGGCTAGAATAAATTCATGGAGAGATCTTGCGCAAGCCTTCATGCAGCAGTACAATCATGTGACTGACATGATTCCTGATAGGATCACGCTGCAAAACATGGAGAAAAAGCCTAATGAGAATTTTAGGCAATATGCTCAAAGATGGAGAGAGGTTGCCATGCAAGTTCAACCACCATTGTTGGAGAAGGAGATCACCATGTTGTTCATCAACACTCTGAAGACTCCATTCATTACTCATATGATTGGAAGCACTACCAAAAGTTTTGCGGACATAGTCGTAGCGGGAGAGATGATTGAGAACACCATAAGAGGTGGAAAAATTGAGGGGGAAGCGGCCAAAAGATCGGCCTTAAGGAGAAAAAACAATGAGGTGAACAACACAAGTAGCTTCAACTCGAAGGCAGTCACAGTTGGTCAACCCAAAGTAGCTACGGTTGGGCAACAGGGTTCTCAAAGGCAGGAATCTGGCACAAGGAACGAGAGGATGCAATTTACACCTATCCCTGTGACGTATCGTGAGCTTTATCAAAACTTATACGATGCACATGCTATTGCTCCTTTCCACTTGAAACCATTACGGCCTCCATATCCTAAATGGTATGATGCAAACGCCAGATGCGAGTACCACGCTGGAATATCGGGACACTCAATTGAAAATTGTACAAGATTCAAAAAGGCCGTGGAGAGGTTGATAAAGATGGGGGTTGTGAAATTTGATAGTACCCTAAATACTGAAAGCCCGTTACCAGATCACGGTGATAAGGGAGTAAATGCAAATGATTAAAAGACTACGTCAAATATGGAAGAATAAGAAGAGGGTTAGTAGTGTTGGATCCTGAGTAGAGAAACCTGTGAGGCATTCGTCCTTACAAACCTGGAAATGTTTTGAACGATTAGTCTGTAGAGGAACCTCTTGTAGTTTTTAGAGATTATACAGAGTAATATTCAGAACACTTTCATTGCTCTAAAGCCTAGGAGTAATAAGATTTCTTTTGTGAAATAGGCTCATGTTCAGACATCATTGTTTCAATAAAACATATCTTTTATGATCAATGCGAGCAAATATTCTTTCATTCTTTTACTGATAAATATTCTTTTAACCTTTAAAATTCTTTCTAAATTGTATTCATAACATGTAAATAATCATTCTTGAATTCATTTGTTCCTTGTACATTCCTTTGTGCTTATCATAGATCCCTAGATATCAATGACTGGGGCAACGATACTACAGATTCAGAGTTCCTTTTAAGCGTGATATGTGTTTAGAGGAATCTCAGTATTTTGAAGATGACAGAGATTGTAGCCTATCTTCTGATTTGTTGGAAATGGTAAAGCAAGAAGAGCAGCAAATTTTACCCCATGAAGAGGTGGTAGAGAATTTAGCGTTAGAGGAAGGAAAGATTGAGAAATTGGAATGTGCATAACCAGAGAGGTAAAACAAGACCTTGTTGAGACTATTATGGGAATTCATAGATGTCCATAGGAATGTCGAAAGAACGCATGCAAAAGGATTCATAATAACCAGGATAAACAAGAGCTTTGGGCACTGTTGGTTCACCATGGAAGGGGATCGCATCAATTATACCATAAATACCGAATTTAATGAGTCAAGACTTATAGGGCATGTATGTTATGGGCCCGTCAAAAGTTTTAAGCTGACAACGGTTTATCTGTGTGGTTGTCGACTGCTCCGTTAAGAGGGTGGAGATAGCTTCATATGCCAATATTACAAAGTCAATAGCCATTGAGTTTCAAAAAAAAAAGAAGAAAAAAAAGAAAAAAGATCATATCTAACTGCACAATGTCAAAGGATTGCAGTTTGTTCAAAAAGTAGGCATCATGCCACAATACATCAAAGGTTGCCAAAAAAAAGAAAGAAAAATCAAAAAAAGTTACAGAAGATGACCGAGACTTGGTAAAGATTGGCATAAAAAGCTACTACCTACTTTCTATGTTTATGCTGGGGCAAACGCCTTCAAGGATCCCAACTATCATCCTTGGAATGAATGCAGCACATAGATCTCCTAGGGAGTTTGATATGCTGTCAATAGCTGTATCGAATAGATCAACGTAATAGTTATCGATTTCCTGCTATAGAGCATCAGACTATACATAGTCTCTGAAGCTTGAAATGATAGATTCTCTCTTCAAACCAGTTTCTGACAAAGTAGATCATGATAGAAACTCTCTTAGACTTCTATACAAGTTCAGAGAAGAGGAAGCCTGATCAGATCATAGAGATAGCGAGTCTCAGTTCAGTCAAATGATGAACAAAGGATTTGATCAAGTTACCGAGACTTCAGGGATTTCCTGACAATGTGCTACATGGTACTGTCATTGACAACAAAGTATGCCATCCAAAGAACAATGATTTTTTCCTTGGTACTCATGCGGGAATGGTTGGAATCACGAGGCAGACCCACTATCATGTTCTCTTAGACCAGGTTGGGTTTTTGACTGATGATCTGCAAGAAGTTTGTTCATTCTCTATCCTATATGTATCAAAGGAGCACCGCAACCATATCTGTTGTGGCCCCTATTTGCTACGCTCATTTGGCAGCTTCACAATTGGGGCAATTTATGAAGTCTGTGGATGCTTCAGAAACATCATCGAGCCATGGTGGGGTGACTGCTCCGGGAGCACTTTAGATACCTCAGCTTTCCAGGTTGAAGGATAATGTCAGCAGCTTCCTTCTTATCTGCTGAGAATCGTTGAACCATCTTTTTGTAGGGTTTATTAAAAGATAGCCAGGATTGCTGCTGGGGCAATCTCTTTCTCATGGGTTTATGATTCGATGGAGTCAAAGAATTACCTCCAGTGAACTTAACTTGAAAGTATTCATCCTAGTCAAATGTACCAAGAATGGATGACATAGGCAAAGAGTGTTCGTTCACAGGAACTTCTCAAGGAAGCCAAAGTGAAAACCCGCAAAGGGCGCTTTGGAACTTCTATTTAAAAAGAAAACAAAACAAAACTAAATGAAAAAAGAAAAATAAAAAGAAAATGGACAGGCCAAGGTGAAAACCCGCAAAAGGCACCTTGTGACCAAATGGGTGTTGAACTGAAAACCCGAAAAGGCAGCTCAAATTTTGAAGAGCACACGGTAACCTTGCTATATCTGATTCAACAAAGAACTGAGTGCGTAGCATACCGGGCCATCAACAAAATACTTTGGATCTTTTAAACACATGTTGAACTCAAGAAAGTCTTCATGGAGCTGCTGTATAAACGCTCAAGCGGCGATATCTAGGGCATCTAACTTTTTTCTTGTTTGCTATCTTTAGATTCTCTTTCTTCTCAAAGATAAGCTATCAGATTAATTTCCTTTGTATTTTTGACAAATTCATTCACATTTAATTATCCTCTGGATCCATTTATTCGTCCTCCATTATTCATAAAGTGTGTTGCTTAGAAATAATGATTGATGAACTAAATATCTTTACAAAAGAAGTTTTGCATATTACTCTGGAAATTTATAGATAATACAAGAAACTGAAACAGGAAAATTGTTTAAGCAATTCCCATATGTGAGGGTCGGATGTACTTGGGGAAACTGAAATTTCTTCTTCAGTCTAAATGATGATTGAACAAATCAAACGATTCGATTCTAAGAAAAGATCATCTTACAGATATTCTCAGTGGGTCGTAGCATTTGTAGAATGATACAAGCCTACAGGCTGAGCAGGAATAATACTTTGAGAGGAGTAAAGATAAACGAAGGAATGAGTGGTGACGTCTGGAATAGAAGTCATATTCATAACATTTTGCATCATAACATGTCTAATTAGGAGCATTTGACTCACTTCGATTATAGCATCCTAAGCATTAGGCATGAGCACATATGCATTCTACAGGTTATGTAGATCAAAGATGATGCGCCTTAATCCCCTAAGAAGTAGGGTAACAGACCAAAGCATAGCAGATCTGGTCTTCACGTGTTTACACTGAAGCAGATCCAAGATAACAAGATTTGGCTTTTCTATCTTCGACGGAGAGCAAATCGAAGACATAGCAGATCTGACTTTCGGATGTTCTCACATCAAAGCAGATCCAAGATAACAGATCTGGCATCTCCATATTCAAATGGAGAGCAAATACATAGCAGATCTAACCTTCAGATGTTTTTACTGAAGCAGATCCAAGATGATTTGGCATTCTTGTGTTTACTAGGAGCAAATCGAAGACATAGCAAATCTGACTTTCAGATGTTTTCACATCAAAGCAGATCCAAGATAACAGATTTGGCGTCTCCATATTCGACGGAGAGTAGACACATAGCAGATCTAACCTTCAGATGTTTATACTGAAGCAAATCCAAGATGATTTGGCATCCTTGTGTCTACAAGAAGCAAATCGAAGACATAACATGTCTGACCTTTAGATGTTTTCACATCAAAGCAGATCCAAGATGATTTGGCATTCTTGTGTTTACAAAGAGCAAATCGAAGACATAGCAGATCTGACCTTCAGGTGATTACACTGAAGCAGATCCAAGATGATTTTGCATCTCTTTATTGTCAGAGAACAAATCGAAGAAACAGATTTCACATCTCCATATTCGACGAAGAGCAGATCGAAGACATAGCAGATCTGACCTTCAGGTGTTTACGCTGAAGCAGATCCAAGATGATTTGACATCTCTGTATTCTACGGAGAGCAGATCGAAGACATAGCAGATCTAACATTCGGATGTTTTCGCATCAAAGTAGATCCAAGATGATTTGGCATCCTTGTGTTTACAGGGAACAGATCGAAGACATAGCAGATCTGACATTCCTGTGCTCACAGCGAAGCAGATCAAAGACTTTAACATGACATCCCTATGTTTATAGGGAACAAGTTAAAGATAGCAGATTTGGCATCCCTGTGTTTACAGGAAACAGATCGAAGACATAGCAAATCTGACATTCCTGTGCTTACAGCGAAGCAGATCGAAGATTTCAGCATGGCATCCCTGTGTTTATAGGGAACAAGTTGAAGATAGTAGATTTGGCATCTCCATATTCAACGGGGAACAGATTAAAGACATAGCAGATCTGACCTTCATATGTTTACATCGAAGCAGATCCAAGATGATTTGGCATTTTGGTATTGACAGGGAACGAATCGAAAAAGTTAATTTGGCGTCTATGTGTTCGATGGAGAGCAGATTGAAGATATCAACATGACAATCCTGAGTTTGCAAGGAGCAGATTGAGGACCATGAAGTCTAAAGCTGATGAGACCGGGCAAAATGGGTCCTTTTATAGTCTTTGCTCTATTCTCGTTACACGACAATGAGCAAAGAGGGGAAGCTGTAATAGCCCATTTTTGCCCGGCCCATTTCAGTATTTAAAATAATAAACCCCAAAAAAATAAAAATAAAACAAAGTCCAAGTCCAGTACAAAATTACAAACATATAATTTGGCCCAATCGGAATGGCCCATTACTTGAAAAGATTTAAGGTCCATCTATAAGCTTGACTCATATGGAAATATAATCTTTAAGGATATGCAATCTTAGATATGATATGCAATCTTGAAGATATGATCTTGTAATCTTGGAGATTTAATTTGTAGATATCCTTTAATCTTAACCGTTGATGTAATTGATCTGTACCGTTGGATTTGGGGAGGCTCAACTATAAATAGTAGCCTCTCCCTTCATTGTAAATCACTTGAGTTTTGGGAAGCAATAAGAATTCTTGAGAGCATTCACTCAAATTTCTCTCCCTCTTGCGTTCTTACTCTCTGTGGTTTGTTCTTATTTTATTCTTCGTCTATCTTAGTTTTTCAACCTTTTTTATTTTAATTTCTTCATTTTTCAAATATGTATATTTATTCTTATCTTTTATACATTTGATTATGTATTTTATATATTATAATATTTAACCTTTTATATAGTTTATTTTCAAATATATATTTTCTATGCATGTATATATATTACATTATCATTTCATGTATTTTGAACTATTGCATTATATTTTATAATTTGTAAATGTTCTATTTATTCATTTTTAGTGTATGTCATTTATCTTATTTGTGCATAGTTTCATTTTTTTATATGCTATGTTTAATTATTTCTTTTATGTGCTATTTTATGATAAATATTGTTGTATAATTTTTGCATGTATTATGTTTTCTTTTAGTTTACTCATGTTTTATTTGTTTATTATCTTATATTTACCATAGTATGATTTTTTTCATTAAACATATGTTCATGTTATTTAGTTTTGTCTTAATGATATTATTTATGTTTGTATGGAAATGTTAGAATATTTTGTACATCTATGCTTCATGATGCATTAATATGTCATCCTAAAACGTCACTTAAAATAATATTCCAAGGTTTTTTTCAAAAAAATAAAATAAAAAGCAATGCTTGATGTTTGAAAACTTCGAGAAAGATAGTGCCCAAACTTACTGGGTTGCGACCTTTCTCGTTGAATTCGAATAGTCAAGCACCCTTCTAAGTGCTTTTGAGTTTTCAAAACTTAAAACAATTATTTCGAGATTTCAAAACATAGTGTCCTAACTTACTGGATATGGCATTTTGTTGTTTCGAGATAGAAATTTTCGAAAGACGAGCTTAGTTTCGAAGGTTTTAAAATGTTGCGTCCTGTAACACTCCTAACCCATATCCGTCGCCAGAATAAGGTTATGAGGTATTACTTGACTGAACAAAACTTCTATAAGGTCAAAGATACTTACCACACATAAATTATCAACAATGTAAACATGTCTCATTGATTTTCCATACGAGCTCTTATAAATTTCCAAAATGACTCACTATCAAAACATAACCGAATATCTAATAACAATTTAAATACTATCAAGTTATAACTAAAACATTTCACCATATTAGTTCAATTATAAGGCTTCTCTAAACAAAATGAGCAAGCCATCTTCGCATGGCTATAATGTATGCAAGTCGAAATATCATTCTACCTATAGTCTATCCTATACATGCCTTAAACCATGACGATATACAATCTTCTCAACTCACATAATGACTCGATAGTGTGATGATATCTCCGGCCCTTCCAACTCGAGCTAAAGTATAAACCTATAAGAAATGGAAAAGAGAACATGGAGTAAGCTTCAATGCTTAGTAAGTTTTAAGCAATGCAAACAATTAATTTACTTATAGATCGATTATTCAAATTTTCAAGAAATCATTCCTAGATAATTTCCATTTTGGCCAGGTATCCATGAACATAATGCATATGTAGCAAATTCACCTCACTTTAATCTGAAATGAATTAAAACTAAATATTGAAATCAAAAATAAGATCATAAGAACTCGAAAAGCATCTCATTAACAAGTTTTAACCATGTTTGCAACAAAATCACAAATTCACTACAAGCTGTCTTCCTGAGCAACAGTCACTAAATTATTTATAACTGGAGCTAAGAAAATCCAAATCAAGTTCCGTTAATTTTCCCTGAAAGTAGACTCATATGTATTCCATCCATCAAATTTTCAGAATTTTTGGTTAGACCAATCAATACCAGATTTTTCTTGAAATTTTCCCCTATTTCACTGTTTGACTATTCTGACCACTCTTCACTTCGAATCAAATTTCTCATTATACAGAATTTAAAATATGTTATCGTTTATTTCATTTGAAACTTACTCATTAAGGAGTTTAAGAATATAAATTTTATCTTATAACCATTTTTGTACCATTTATAATAATTTTCTGAAAACAGAATAGGGGACCTCGAAGTCATTTTGACTCTGTTCCATGCCACTTCAAATATCTCATTATTGGAAATTCTTTTGCTTACACGGTTTCTTTTATAAGAAACTAGACTCATTAAGATTTCATGACATAATTTATTCAGCCTCTAACTCAACTCCCAAAATTTATGGAGATTTTCCGAAATCATGTTACTGCTGCTGTCCCAAGTAGATTTATTACACATTCTTTGCATTCATATTATTTAACATGTATATCACCAAATCAATCTCATGTAACCTTTCACCATAACCGAATACACATATACACATATGAGATTTTCACATATACTTCTCATTTTGCATTCATGATTCAATTCCGATAAATCTAACATATAAAAGTATATAACACATACCTGACCAACTTAATGTATTGAACATATTCAATGGTAGTTTACTACGAATATTCGAAATCATAATCTTACTCCAATCATCGGCATTAAGTCTGCTAGGTTTAAAACCCAAATCAAATCACCACCACAAAGCATGCGGGACTTTAAGCCCGGATATAATACCAGCACAAAGCCTGCGGGACTTTAGCCCGGATATAACACCAGCACGAATGCCTTTGGGGCTTAGCCCGGATATAACACCAGCACAAATGCCTTTGAGACTTAGCCCGGATATAACACCAGCAAGAATGCCTTCGGGACTTAACCCGGATATAACACCAACACGAATGCCTTCGAGACTTAGCCCGGATATAACACCATTATAAAGTCGTCTCATAAACAATTTATATAATATAACATGTATACCTGTTCACTTTGATCTATTTAATCATTCAATATTTTGCACACTAAGTGTCATTCTCAATATCTCGCACATTAAGTGCCATTCTCAATATTTCGTACACTGAGTACCATATTTGATTGCCCCGCACACTAAGTGCCACATTTTGTCGATATGTCGTCAGACATTAAAATATTCACGTATATACAATTTATATGATATCAAAGCATTAGAAACATAAATTTAACAATACTTATTGCATACGAACTTACGTGGATAAATTGTAGAGATACCAAAGTTCAGGGGTATTTTGGTAATTTTCTCATTTTCCTCGATTTTCCACCCGATCTTGATCTAAATTAACAATTTCATTCAATATATTAATTTAGACAGTAAAACACCTCATTTCATACAATTTGGTCAATTTTGTCATTTTTACAAAATTACCCCTAAAGTTTTACTTTTATTCATTTTAGTCCCTGAGCTCAAAACATGCAAATTAACCATTTTAACATAATTAAGCTTAGCCAAATGTTCATGGTATCAAAACAGTCCATAATTCACTTTATGGCAAAATTATAGTTTTGCCCCTAATATTTCAACTTCTTTACAATTTAGTCCCTATATCATAAAAATGCAAATTCATGAAATTGAGTAAATTTCTACTATAGAAGAATATCACTAGTGTCTCTAGAAGCCCACACATTTCATTTATTTGACATTTTAACCACAAAGTTTTCACATTTATCAATTTAGCCCTTAATTGTCAATTTCACAAAAATTCACTTAACAAAAAGTGTTTAACTATCAACAATGACTCATATTCTTCCATTAAACTTCAAAACCCTATTATACTCATCAATGGAAAATATCAAACTATTCAATGGTTTTGCAAAATAGCCCCCTCATTAGACAGATTAAGCAACAACGATCCCGAAAATAAAAAAAATAATTAAAAACGGGACTAGAAATGCCTACCATGCATTAGCCGAAAGTTGGAAGCTTCTTCCATGGCTTCTCAAGCTTTATATTCGGCTGGTAAAAAGAGAATGAAAAAGATGACACCTTGATTCTTTTATTTTATTCATTTTATTATTTTTTTAACAATTTACTATATTAACCTTTATACACTTTATTTATTACACCAAATGCCAAGCCATCATATCTCACTATCTCTTTAATGGGATGATTACCAAACAAGGACTTTCACTTTTAAGTTCTATATCTATTTAATACCTTTAGCTTATAGAACAAAACTTTTGCACTTTACGCAATTTAGTCCTTTTTGCTTAATTAACTATCGAAACGAGAAAATTTTTCAACGAAACTTTAATACCATCTTATTGGCACTACGTAAATATTTATAAAAATATTTATGACTCGGTTTATAGAAACAAGGTCCCGATATCTCATTTTCTAAACCCACTTGACCTTAGGGTCATACCACTTGAACTTAATAAATCGCTTATAAAACAAAAATCACAATATCAAAAATATATTTTTTTTAAAATCACAATTAGCTCGTAAATATCAAATATAATATTTACAAACCTACTCGTCGGATTTGATGGCCCCGAAACCACTGTTCCTATTAACCCTAAAAACGGGCTGTTACACGTCCTAACTTATTGGATGTGATGTTTTGACTCGTTTGAAATAAGTGAGCCTTAATTTTCAAAATTGAGACATTCTACTTAAAAGAGGTTTGCATCTTAAAACTTTCAAATTTTCGATATTGAAGACACTTGATAATTAATTAGGTACCAATTTTTGGGCGTTACGAGGGTGCTAACCCTTCCTCGTACGTAACCGATTCCCGAATCCATTTTCTCGACTTTCGTAGACCAAAATTAATGTTTTAAAACAAAACATTTTATAAGGTGATCCAATCACACCTAAAAAGATTGGTGGCAACTCCCGTTTTCGTTTTTCCTAAAGTCGATTCCCATTTTCCAAAACTTGATTTAAAAATGGTTTCGACAGCTTAAATGAATAAAGAGGAAGAAATGAGACCCATTCAGATGAGTATCTTTGAGGCTCCAGCTCACTGTTGTAACATTGAGGAAGAAGAAAATAATGATAACCCTTGGTATCAGGATATATTGCAATATGTGAGAGATCGTAAATACCCAGAACAAGTAACTGAAAATGATAAACGAACTTTAAGGAGATTAGCTTGCGATTATGTTTTGGACGGGGACATCTTGTACAAAAGAAGAAAGGACCAAGTACTGTTGAGATGTGTTGACGCCGTGGAAGTTAAGTTAATCTTGGAAGAAGTTCACGAGGGTGTTTGTGGGACGCACGCTAACAGTTTAACGATGGCTAGACAAATCATGAGGTTTGGATATAATTGGTCTACTATGGAAGGGGATTGTATCAATTACGCCAAGAAATGCCATAAATGTCAGATTTATGGAAACAAGATTCATGTACCACCTTCACCTCTACATGTTATGACTTCTCCATGGCCTTTTTCTATGTGGGACATGGATGTCATTGGGCCAATATCACCAAAAGCTTCAAATGGACATTGCTTTATATTCGTGGTCACTGATTACTTCACGAAGTGGGTAGAGGCCACTTCCTATGCAAATGTTACTAAGTCAGCTGTAAGTCGGTTTTTGAAGAAAGCGATCATTTGTCGGTATGGGATACCTGAAAGGATCATATCAGATAATGCACTGAACTTGAACAACAAAACGATAGCAGAAGTTTGTAGTCAGTTCAAGATTAAGCATCATAATTCCTCTCCATATCGCTCAAAGATACATGGGGCAGTAGAAGCTGCCAACAAAAACATCAAGAAGATGGTGGGGAAAATGACTGAAACCTACAGAGATTGGCATGAGAAGTTACCATTTGCACTCTTAGCTTATCGAACGTCCATCAGAACTTCTACTAGGGCAACCCCTTTCTCATTGGCATATGGAATGGAGGCAGTGTTACCCATTGAAGTTGAAATACCTTCTCTTCGAGTTTTATCGGAGATAAAATTGGATGAAGTAGAGTGGATTCAATCGCGATATGACTAGTTGAACTTGATTGAGGAAAAGAGGCAAAGGGCCATTCATCATGGTCAGATGTATTAGAAGTGAATGATGCGGGCTTATGACAAGAAAATGCGACCAAGAGAATTCCATGAGGGGGATCTTGTGTTAAAAAAGATCCTTCCCATTCAGAAGGACTTTAGAGGAAAATGGATGCCGAATTGGGAAGGGCCGTATGTCATGAAAAAGGCCTTCTCTAGGGGTGCATTGTTCTTGACAGAAATGGATGGGAAGAGTTTACCCAATCCAGTGAATTCAGACTCAGTCAAAAAGTACTTTGTCTAAAGGAGAGAGGAATTCAGGGTGAAAACCCGTAAAGGGCGCCTTGAGTTTTCGAAAAAAAAAAAGAGAGGCCAAGGTGAAAACCCGCAAAGGGCGCCTTGTGACCAAAGGGGTTTTTGAGTTGAAAACCCGAAAGGGCGGTAATCTTGCTATATCTGATTCAACGAATAGTGAAGCGCGTTGCATATTGGGGCATCGACAAAGTACTTTGGGTCTTATAAACACATGTTGAACTCAAGAAAGTCTTCATGGAGCTGGCATATAAACGCTTAAGCGGCGATATCTAGGGCATCTAACTTTTGTCCTGTTTGCTATCTTTAGATTCTTATTCTTCTCAAATATAGGCTTTCAGATTAATTTCCTTTGTATTTCTGAAAAATTTATTCAAATCTAATTATTCTCAAGATTAAATTTATCTTCCATTATTCTTAAAGTGTGTTGCATTAAATAATGATAGATGAACTAAATAATTTTCACAAATTAAGTTTTGTTCATTACTCTGGAAATTTCTAGATAATACAAGAAACTAAAATAGGACAACTGTTTGAGAAATTCGTGCAAGGGAGGGTTGAAAGAACTTGAGGAATTTCTTTCTTCCAGTCCGAAATGATGATTGAAAAAAGATCATCTTACAGATATTCTCAGTGGGTTGTAGCATTTGAAGAATGATACAAGCCTACAGGCTGAGCAGGAATAATACTTTGAAAGAAGTAAAGATAAACGAAGGAATGAGTGGTGACGTCTGGAATAGGAGTCATATTCATAACATTTTGCATCATAACATGTCTAATTAGGAGCATTTGACTCACTTCGATTATAGCATCCGAATCATCAGGCATGAGTACATATGCATTCTACAGGTTATGTAGATCAAAGATGATGCGCCTTAACCCCCTAAGCAATAGGGTAACAGGCCAAAACATAGCAGATCTGGCCTTCACGAGTTTACACTGAAGCAGATCCAAGATAACAAGATTTGGCTTCTCTATCTTCGACGAGAAGCAAATCGAAGATATAGCAGATTTGACTTTCAGATGTTTTCACATCAAAGCAGATCCAAGATAACAGATCTGGCATCTCCATTTCGACGGAGAGCAGGTACATAGCAGGTCTAACCTTCAGATGTTTATACTGAAGCAGATCCAAGATGATTTAGGCATTCTTGTGTTTACAAGGAACAAATTGAAGACATAGCAAATTTGACTTTCAGATGTTCTCATACCAAAACAGATCCAAGATAACAGATCTAGCATTTCCATTTCGACGGATAGTAGATCTAACCTTCAGATGATTTTACTCAAGCAGATCCAAGATGATTTGGCATCCTTGTGTTCACAAGGAGCAAATCGAAGACACAGCAGATTTGGCTTTCATGTGTTGACACTGAAGCAAATCTAAGATGATTTGGCATCTCTGTATTGTCAGGGAACAAATCGAAGAAGCAGATTTGGTGTCTCTGTGTTCGACGGAGAGCAGATCGAAGATGTCAACATGACAGTCATGAGTTTGCAAGGAGCAGATTGAGGAACCCTGATCTGATAAAGCCGGGCAAATTTGGTCTTTCTATAAGTCTTTGCTCAATTCCTAT
This sequence comes from Gossypium hirsutum, assembly GCF_007990345.1. Taxonomy (NCBI): domain Eukaryota; kingdom Viridiplantae; phylum Streptophyta; class Magnoliopsida; order Malvales; family Malvaceae; genus Gossypium; species Gossypium hirsutum. Next base: position 10,172,894 of record NC_053430.1, read on the forward strand.
TACACAGCAACGAGTAAAGAGAGGCAACTGTAAGAGCCCAAATTTGCCCAGGCCTTAAACCAAATAAAACAGCAATAAATAAATGTTTATTTATTACAGTCCAGTTTACAAAAGCCCAAGTGTTTGTGGTCTAAATACTTAAAACCTCAGACCATAACCCAGCAGCCCAAATACCTAAACCCTATGACGGGTTACAACCTGATAGCCCATACCTAATTATACTATCACCCGGTACCCATTACACCCAAATCCAAAACATACAAGGCCCAAGTAGCCCAATTTGTTAACGGAAAGCAGAGAGACCTAGGGTTTTAGAAACCCTAGGCGCCGCAAAAAGAAGGTTCCAGAATTCGCACAGCAACCATCCTAAACGACACGCCTTTTCGAATCACGTCGTTCCAGTAACCCCCATCAGCGCCGTGACTCCAGTTCTGAATCGCGCCGTGATTGGCGCACGAATCAAAGCCAGAGTACTCTCCACCATTCTCGCGAACACCTACAAAAAGAGAAAGAAAAACAGCAAAAACGAAACAAACATGGAAAGAAATCTTCGATTTCTTTCCCCAAAAATGTAATAGTTTGCAGAAGGGCTATAAAAACCCTTTTCTAATTTGTAAAAGTGAGGTTTTTTTAGAGATAGATACACAGAGATTCAATAAAAAACAGAACTCATTTTTTATACTAAAAATCGACAGTCAAGAAAGAGTACTCAATTTTAATTTAGTCCCTGCAATAGCCACTTTAAGACCTGGATTAAAACGGTGCCGTTTTAAGGGTAAGGGAATTTTTCCCTATGAGTCTCTGGGGTTTACATAGGCATTGCAATTGGGTCCAAACGCTTTCTTTTTTTAAATTAGCCTCTGATTTTTATTTTAATTCAATTTTAGTCCTTTTTTAAAAAAAACTTTATTTATATATTATTATTTACCTATATCTATATTATATTTTATTACATAATATTTATTATACTATTTTACATTTTATTATTATATTATTTTACACTTTAATATATGTTATTTTATATTATTATTACATCATATTTATTATGTATTTTTGTATAGTATTATCTATATTATTATTTTGATAGATTTTTGTACAAAATTGGCATTATATATTCTATTAATTATTTATTCATGTTTTTTTTTAAAAATTATACTTTATACCATGTGCTATAAAATTGTTTTTTTCATTACATATATATTATCTATATTATTATCATGCATTATTAAAGATTGTATTTTAATTATATATGTATATTTTTTAAATAATTACTCACTTTATTTTATATTTTAATACGTATTAAATCTTTTATATATTGTTATATTTTATATCATTTATATATTAAATGCTAGTTTCATAATATTATTAAGTGTTGTTTGTTTGATATATATATGTTACTACATTATTATTATTTTTTTATATATTATCACATTTGTTTTGTATATATATTTTATATGTCTAATTGTATATCATGCATCATTTTTTAAAAATTAATTATTACTTTGTATGTTCGTATATTTTGCTCACTCATCTTCAATATATGCTATGTATATCTTAGTATGTATGTTGTTATGTAACTAAGATTTGCTATATTTATGTATGTATCTAGTATAGGACCTTTATATTATTGCTATCATGTTATTTAAATGCATGTTTTAGCTACCTATTATTGTAATATGCTATCTTACATGTTATAATGCATATATATGGTTTTTCATGCGTTCATTAAAAAATGAGATTCAAAAGTTTTCAAAAATAAAAAGGCAATGCTTGGTATTTGGAAACTTCGAGAAAGGTAGTGCCCTAACTTACTGGGTTGCGACTTTTCTCGTTGAGTTCGAATAGTCAAGCACCCTTCTAAATTTTTAAGGTTTTCAAAATACGAGCAACTGTCTTGGAATTTCAAAGCTTTGTGTCTTAACTTACTGAATATGGTGTTTTGTTGTTTTGAGATAGGGATTTTCAAAAAGGGCTAGCTTAGCTTCGAATGTCTTAAAAAATATTTCTTCCTAACTTATTGGATGTAATATTTTGATTCATTTGATACAAGTGAACCCTAATTTTTAAACTTAAAATGTTCTAAAGAGGATTGCATCTTAAAAGTTTTGAACTTCCGACCTTAAAGACACTTGATAATCAATTAGGTACCAATTTTTGGGCGTTACGAGGGTGCTAATCCTTCCTCGTTCGTACCCGACTCCCGAACCCATTTTCTTGATTTCGTAGACCAAAACTAATTATTTTAAACAAAATGATTTATTGGTGATCCAATTACACTTAAAAAGGTTGGTGGCGACTCCCGTTTTCGTTTTTCTTAAAATCGATTTCCATTTTCTAAAACCCGATTTAAAAATGGTCCCGACAATGATTACCTCAGTGCTTTAGAGAGTTTTTGTTTATTTAATTTAACATTTAAAAACTCCTCCAGATTGGTCTTAATTTGCTTAGTATGTTGATGGATATGCAGTTTCTCCACATATCCTATAGGCTTCTTTTTTTACACTTGTTTCCTACATGCAGCTTTAGTCATATCTGGCTTGTGTATTACCTGGTTGAAAATTGGATGCAAGTTTTATATTTATTTTGATCAAAGAAAGAAAAGCAAAGCAATGTTTTAAGTATTTGATGCTTTATCATATTCAGTTGATTCTGTTGAAAAGAAGAAAAAGAACATATAAAAAAAGCTAACTGATGCAAAAGATCTGCAGTGTTTAGAGGAGGAATTCCAGATTTTTTATGTTGATTTATCTCAAAACTTTGATGTGTTTTTGAACAGACAAATAAACCATGAGCCAAAAGCATGTAACCATATGTTCAAGGAAGACATGAATTTCAAGAGTTTCAAAGAATTGGTTGTTAGTCATGAACTTGTGTTGGTAGATGAAACATTCAAATCTTTGGTAGATGAAACTATAATTTGATAGTTTTTCTTATTGGTAAAGTCACAAAGATGTTTAAAATGTGACAATAGGTATGTAATTTCAATATTTGCAATTTTTTTAATTCAAAATAAATATAACTCGTATTTCATTATCTTTCTTCTTGAACTTCCCTTGATTATGGATACGATCCTCGACTTGTACTCGATAGAACATCAAATTTTAAGCTCGAGACATAATCGAACTACTTGAGTTATAGCTTGATTATTAAGCTTGCTTATAAATTTTTACACTTAAGCTCGATCAAGTTTGTTCATATTCAAGCTTGAGTTTGATTGAACAATTTTAAACTCGAGCTTTGGCTCGAGACATAATCGAGCTACTTGAGTTCAAGTTTGATTAAATTCATTCATATTCAAGCTTGAAGGTTAGGTATATGATTGAAGCTAGAGAAAGACCAAGGGTGAAGCTAGATTTAACGTTTGGATTGAAGCTTGGTGTTGAACCTACTATTTAGGGAAGCTTATTAAGGTTAGTGTTCTCTTGAATTATAGCATTCTTGTTGTAGTCTTTTTTTCTGTTGTTTTCTCTTGCTGTAGTATTGTTGAATTTTGACAGTTTTTTCTGGAACTTGAAAAATTAATGACCTTGTGCTCATGCATTGTTTAACTGAAATAATATTTATCTTGAGCTTCTAGATTATCAAACCCTTCCACCAAATTTATTCTTCCATTCCATGCTTTTAATGTATTTTAAAAAAATTATATTTTTGTCACTCTATTATAACTATGATTTTTATATTTAAATCCTTTAAAAAAAGAGATTGAAAGAAGTGGGTAACAAAATGTGATTTGAATCAATGTCTTCAAATTTTGAAATAAATCGAATAGATTACTATGTTATATAAAATATAAGTATAATTTTATTTTTTGTGTTTATCCTTTACTAGCAAAGGTAGTAGAAGATATGGTGTCATTGAATGTGGTCCAATAGTTCGCAAAGGACTTGAGAAAACTGTAAGTAGTCTTTAATAGATGGCACTTAACAAGCATTCCATTCATAAACAGTAACCCCCTTGAATAAATTTCTCTACTTGAAAGCATATGGATAAACTAATATCGCTTGTGCAAGCAGGCTAAGCACATGGTCATTCCTTATATGCCGATATTAGCGCCTCCACAAATCTGGATAGGTATGTACTCAAGGTCCTATCTTTGTACAGTTTATTCCCTCTACTATAACGCCCCCTTACCCGAGACCGTCGCCAGAGTCGAGCACAAGGCACTACTAAACTTATTTGAGTACTTAACCAAATTAAGATAATTTATATCATACTTTTTAGACAAGCTGTCCAACTGCGTCATAGTTGCTAAAAAAATCATATCTCGAGTTATAAAACTCGAAATCCAAATCCGTAAATTTTTCCCAAATTTAGACTCATATATCAACTTACTAATTTTTTTATATAATTTTTGGTTGGTCCATTTAGTATAGTTTAATAGTTAAATTCTACCCTATTTTAGGGTTTGGCTACTTTGACCCCTGTGCACTACGAACCAAATTTCTCCCTGTACAGAATTCAAATAACCATTCCGTTTGTTTCTCTTAAAACCAAACCCAATGAGAAATCCATACATATATAGTATGACTCCTAATTATTTGTTTTCAATTTTTAATTATTTTTACAAATTAGAACAAGGGAACTCGAAGTCATTTAGACTCTGTCTCACAACAATTTAAATATCTCATAACATAAAATCCAATTGCATGCACCGTTTCCTCTATATGAAACTAGACTTATTAGTCTTTAATCTCATTTTTTTCTCAGCCCTTAACTCAATTTCCACAATTTATGGTAAATTTTCAAAGTCAAACTACTGCTACTTACCAAAAACTGTTTCAGTACAAATATTGTTAAATAGTTTATAACATCTTTACTTCAATTCATTCAAACTTTATACATGCCATATAAATCTTTAAACATAAAACAAAAACTATCGGAATTAATCTGAATAGTGTGTCTTGTTGTGTTGATCCGATCTACTAACTTCTCTTTAATTCAATCTACAAAAGAAATTATCAAACACACACAAGTAAGCTTATTGAAGCTTAGTAAGCTCATAGGCATAAAAACACAAATCTTATCAAATATTGTACACAATCATATATCTATTAGTTTAACTATTTCATCCTCCAAATCACAATTTCATTAATAACTCATTTGAATAATTTCTATATGGCTACTCACTATTTAACTCCCTTAGGCCCATTTCTCATTTACTTCATTGTCAAATTAGGGAACAATAAGGGAATTGAGTGCTTCATTATCATATTGCCATAGTAAACTATGGACTTTCACATTGTTACGCATCACACACTGAAGCCATAGCCTTGCCATGGTCTTACACGGTTCACATATCATACCGAAGCCATATCCCAGACATGGTCTTATACGGAATCACATTATCACATTATACCGATGCCATAGCCCAGCTATGGTCTTATACGGAGTCACATTATCACATTGCACCGATGCCATAGCCCAGCTATGGTCTTAAACGGGCACACTTATCACATATTTTCCATCAATTCATCAGGGTCACAGAATGGAAGCACTCAAATCCATTGTTCCTACTAATTTGTACTTTTAGTTACACATTATTTATTAGTTAATGCAAATTGATAGTATTCATCAACAATAAAATACTTTAACAATCATAAGATTTTCATAGCAAAACATTGAACTTTGCCATATGAACTTACCTGGGCTAATTTGCAAAAGTCGTAGAAATTCAGGGACTATTCTTGAATTTTCTCCTTTCCACGATTCAGTTCGTTTTCTTGATCTATAATTATAAAATCATTCCTTCATTAGCATCCATTTCAATTCTATTCTATTTCACAATTTATGCCCTTAAATTTTTGAAATTACACAATTACTCTAAACTTTTCAATTTTTACAATTTAGTCCCTACTTAATTTATTCAACAATTGAACTATTTCTTCTCAAATAACACTTTACTTAAACATTATAAACTATCTCACAGCTTTTGACATTCAAAGTTTCATCACAAAACCCTAATTTCACAACTTTAACAATTAGGTCCTAAACATTTATTTCTAAAAAAAATCTCTTCATAAAATCATCATATAATAAAATTAAAACCTCAATTCCATGATAAATCATCATAAAATTTCAGCACTTGTTCATGGCAACTTTCAAAATTGTCTATATAATAAAAAAACTAATGAATTAAATATATGGACCTAGTTGTAAAAGTCTCAAAATCACAAAAATCACAAGAAATAATCAAGAATTGAGCTTACATGTAATAGAAATATGAGAGACCAGCTTAAAAGAACCCTTCAATGGTGTTTTTACTGGAGAAGACGAAGAAAATTAAAGAAAACTCTAGATTTTTACCTAATATATCATATTTTACAATTTAATATTTACCCAATTCCAATTTTACCCCTTGTTCACACTTGATTTTTTTTTCCAGCACACACCTGCCGTCCAGCCCAATAATAGGTGTTTAATTGCCTATTTAGTCCTCCTTTAATTATTACTAGAGCTATTTAATCACATTTCACAATTTTGCACTTAATTCAATTTAGTCTTTTTTTACCCAATTAACTACTGAAACCTTAAAATTTCTTGACGAAACTTTAATACTAACTTATTAACACTCCATAAATATTTCTAAAATATTTATGGCTCCGTTTATGAATTCGAGGTCTCGATACCTCGTTTTTATTCCGTTTTATCTACAACTTCTTATACTACATAATTTCACTAATTCAAAATTATTTCTAAAACCACATTTAACATTTACTTACTAATATTTAAGCTCACATATCGGATTTAGTGATTTCAAATCACTGTTCCAATATCACTGAAATTTGGGCTGTTACAACTCTCTCCCCCTTAGGAAATTTCGTCCTCGAAATTTCGTACCTGAAAATAAATGCGGATATTGTGATCTCATAGATTCTTCCGTTTCCCAAGTTGCCTCCTCCAATCCATGTCGATGCCATAAGACTTTTACTAACGGTACTTGTTTATTCCGTAGTTCTTTAACTTCCCGAGCTAATATTTTCACTGGTTCCTCCGAATAAGTCATATCTGATTGTAGCTCTATCTCAGTATGAGGAATCACATGTGAAGGGTCTAATCTATATCGTCTCAACATAGATACATGAAATACATTATGGATCTTCTCAAGCTCTGGAGGCAAGGCCAATCTATAAGCTACCGGACCGATCCTTTCAATGATTTCGTATGGTCCGATAAATCGTGGACTAAGCTTTGTTTTTCTACCAAACCGTAAAACTTTCTTCCACGGAGAAACTTTCAAGAACACACGATCACCCACATTGAACTCTATATCTTTTCTTTTCAAATCTGCATATGACTTTTGACGATCGGAAGCAGCTTTCAAACTTTCTCGAATAATCTGAACTTTCTCTTCAGTTTCCCAAATTAAATCCACTCTGACTAATTTCGATTCACTTAATTCTGACCAATACAACGGGGTTCTGCACTTCCTTCCATACAGAGCTTCAAACGGTGCCATTTTGATACTAGCTTGATAACTGTTATTATAAGCAAATTCAACTAAAGGTAAGAACCTTTCCCAGCTGCCACTGAACTCGAGTATACAACACCTTAACATATCTTCCAAAATCTGAATCACTCGCTCTGATTGTCCGTCTGTCTGAGGGTGAAAAGCTGTACTAAATTTTAACTTAGTACCTAAAGCTTCCTGTAGTTTATTCCAAAATCTCAAAGTAAACCTCGGATCTCGATCAGAAATAATTGATGCCGGCACCCCATGTAATCTCACAATTTCTGACACATATAATTCCGCTAACTTATCAAGCGAGAAATCTGTTCTGACCGGAATAAAATGCGTCGACTTAGTTAATCTGTCTACTATCACCCAAATCGAATCTTTCTTCTTCGGAGTCACTGGCAATCCAGATACAAAATCCATCGTCACATGTTCCCACTTCCATTCTGGAATCATTACGGGTTGTAACAAACCTGTAGGCACTTGATGTTCAGCTTTTACCTGTTGACAGATTAAACATTTTGCCACAAATTCACAAATTTCCCGTTTCATACCAGGCCACCAATACATTTTTTTCAAATCACAATACATCTTCGTACTAGCCAGATGAATTGAGTACATACTACTATGAGCCTCTGATAAGATATCCTTCTTCAATTCTAGATTATTCGGGACACAAATTCTATTACGATGGTATAACATACCACTATTATCAATAGAGTAATCTAAGTTCAAATTATCCCGAACCATTTGTCATTTCAACACCAACTTCGGATCTTCATCTTGCAATTCCCGAATTCGTCGAAAGAATACTGATTTTGTCTTTAATTCAGCTAATATAGAACCATTTTCATTAACAGACAAATGAGCATTTAACGCCTGAAGAGCAAATAATGATGATTTTCGACTAAGTGCATCTGCCACTACATTTGCCTTACCCGGATGATAATCAATGATAAGATCGTAATCTTTCAACAGCTCTAACCATCGCCTCTGTCTCAAATTCAGCTCTTTCTGCGACATTAAATATTTCAAACTTTTATGGTCTGTATACACATAACATTTCTCTCCATATAGGTAGTGTCTCCAAATTTTTAAAGCAAATACTATGGCAGCTAATTCAAGATCATGTGTAGGGTAGTTTCCCTCATGTGGTTTCAACTGTCGAGAAGCATATGCTACAACTTTTCCTGACTGCATCAATACAAACCTAAACCATTCAGAGACGCATCACTATATACTACATATGGCACACCTGATTCAGGCTGAGTTAACACTGGAGCCTCTGTCAACATTTTCTTTAATTGATCAAAACTTCGTTGGCACTCATCAGACCATACAAACTCAACATTCTTCTGTAATAATTTAGTTATCGGTGAAGCAATCAGTGAAAAGTCTTTCACAAATCGACGATAGTAACCAGCTAATCCAAGGAAACTTCGCACTTCCGTAACATTCTTTGGAGTTTTCCAATTAATCACCACTGACACCTTACTCGGATCTACCCGTATACCATCAACTAACACAATGTGACCCAAGAATCCCACTTCATGAAGCCAAAATTCACATTTACTAAATTTTGCATATAACTGTTATTCCCTTAATATCTGTAGTACAATTCTCAAGTGCTGAGCATGCTCGGATTCTGTCTTTGAATAGATCAATATATCGTCAATAAACACAACCACAAATCTATCCAGGTAAGACTGGAAAATTCGATTCATTAAATCCATAAAAGCAGCAGGAGCATTTGTCAAACCGAATGGCATAACTAAGAACTCATAATGACCATACCGAGTTCTAAATGTTGTTTTCAGCACATCACATTCCTTTACCTTTAACTGATAATACCCAGATCTGAGATCTATTTTTGAAAACACTACAGCATCCTTAAGCTAATCGAATAAATCATCAATACGAGGCAAAGGATATTTATTTTTAATTGTTACCTTATTCAGCTGCCTGTAATCTATACACAGCCTCAACGAACCATCCTTCTTTTTCACAAATAAGACAGGTGCACGCCATGGCAACATACTCGGTCTGATAAACCCTTTGTCTAACAGCTCTTGCAACTGCATTTTTAACTCTCTTAATTCTGCTGGAGCCATTCTATACAGTGTCACCAATATGGGAGCTGTTCCCGGAAGCACATCTATCACGAACTCAACTTCTCTATCGGGTGGTAAACCTGGTAATTCTTCAGGAAATACATCCATGAATTCATTTACAACAGATAGTTGCTCTAACTTTGATTCAGAACTTCGAGTGTCAAGAATATAGGCTAAATAAGCCTCATTTCCTTTACGCAACAATTTCTGAACAGACATAAAGGAAATCATTCTAACCATATCATCCAAATTTCCAGACTCAACCAAAATAATATCTCCTGTTTGACATTTCAAGCTAATTCGTTTTTCTCGACAATTCACTACCGCGTCATGTTTCATTAACCAGTCCATGCCCAAGATAACATCAAATTCACGAAAGGGTAGTAGCATCAAATCAGCGGGGAAATCACAGCCCTTAACTTTCAGTAGACAGTTATGACATATTAAATTAACTACCACACTTTGACCTAACGGATTTGTAACTTGTACATCATAATCAATAGGCTCAACAAATAAATTCTTTTCAGATGCTAACATAGTGCAAATATATGAATGAGTAAACCTAGGGTCTATTAAAGCATACACAGGAACATCATAAAGATAGAAAGTACCAGCAATTACATCTAGAGCTGTTGCTTCTTCTCTTGCTCGAATGGCATAAGTACGAGCAGGGGCCCTAACTTCTGATCGACTAGCAGTATCTTTCATACCTGAACGAGTAGCCCCTATAACACTGCTCTGACCAGAGCGTTTTCCTTTTTGAGGAGGAATTTTCTGTTTCTCCCTCTGTTCCACTTCTTCTACTTGTAATTGGGGACAATCACGAATAAAGTGATCAGTGGCCCCACATTTATAACAAGCTCCTAACTTACTTCTACATTCACCAAGGTGACTTCTTTCACAATGTTGACACTTAGGCCTTTGGGTATTTTGTACACTACCCACACTAATAGCAGGTCTGTCAGATGCTTTGTAATCAAATTGTCTTGGCCTACTTTTTTCGGATCTTTCCGGTGCTGAAGTGGCTCGACTGAATTCCTCTTTAGATTTCTTCACTGGTAAAGCCGAAAATGACTTAGATGCACTTCTTTTGAAAGATTCTTTACTTCTTCTATCTCGTTGCATCTTTCTATTATATACTTCTTCAAGCTTCTGAGCACGATCTGATAGGACAATAAATTCTCGTATCTCAATGCCCCTATCATCATTTTAATCTCATCATTAAGCCCTTCTTCAAATCTGATACACATTTCTTCTTCAGTGGGTACTATATCTCGAGCATATTTGCTCAGATAGACAAATTCTCTTTCATATTCAGCCACTGACTTGTTTCCCTGTCGCAAGTCGAGAAATTCTCTTTTCTTCTTATCCAGATATCTTCTACCGACATATTTCTTCTTAAATTCATTTTGAAAAAAATTCCCAAGTGATCTTCTCAGCCGGTACAACAGCTTCTATTGTTTCCCACCAGTTATAAGCTTCTTCTTTCAATAATGACACGGCACATATTAAGTAATCATCTGGTGAGCACGCCAATTGCTTAAAAACCCTCATTATACTTTGTAACCAATATTCAGCTTTAACGGGGTCATCATCTGTTCTTTCCCGAAATTCTTCAGCCCCATGTTTTCTGAGCTTTTCAAATGGAGAACGTTTGCCAGATTCAGTTGTCGGAAAAGGTGGAGGAGCAACCAGGGGTACTACCAATGTTGAGATAGGGGGAGGAGGTTGCGGAGTCTGATTTCTTTCTCGCACATTCTCATTATACCACTGATTCATGAATCCATAAATCATATTTTTGAGTTCTTGTTCTCGCATCAATGAAATCGGAACTTCACTACTTGTTCCTTGTTCAGAGATTTGTACTCTACTGTTAACTTCTTCTTGCTCAATTTGTTCTGGTATATCTGACATCTTTTCAAATCGAAGATAATCTATAATAAAAACAAGGATTAGATCGGATCATACACATCACACTATCACAGATTTATATGGCATGTTATTCTAGACACTTTTCACATCATACGTATTCCGAGAATCGACTAAACCGAAGATCTGATACCAATAAATGTAATGCCCCCTTACCTGAGACCGTCGCCGGAGTCGAGCACAAGGCACTACTAAACTTATTTGAGCACTTAACCAAATTCAGATAATTTATATCATACTTTTCAGACAAGCTGTCCAACTACGTCATAGTTGCTAAAAAAATCATATCTCGAGTTATAAAACTCAAAATCCAAATCCGTAAATTTTCCCCGAATTTAGACTCATATATCTACTTACTAATTTTTTTCTATAATTTTTTGTTGGTCCAATTAGTACAGTTTATTAGTTAAATTCTCCCCTGTTTTAGGGTTTGGCTACTTTGACCCCTGTGCACTACGAACCAAATTTCTCCCTGTACAGAATTCAAATAACCATGACGTTTGTTTCTATTAAAAATAGACCCAATGAGGAATCTATACATATACAGTATGACTCCTACTTATTTGTTTTCAATTTTTAATGATTTTTACAAATTAGAACAAGGGAACTCGAAGTCATTCAGACTCTGTCTCACAACAATTTAAATATCTCATAACATAAAATCCAATTGCATGCACCGTTTCCTCTATATGAAACTAGACTTATTAGGATTTAATCTCATTTTTTGTCAGCCCTTAACTCAATTTCCACAATTTATGGTGAATTTTCAAAGTCAAACTACTGCTACTTACCAAAAACTGTTTTAGTATAAATATTGTTAAATAGTTTATAACATCTTTACTTCAATTCATTCAAACTCTATACATGCCATATAAATCTTTAAACATAAAACAAAAACTACCGGAATTGATCTGAATAGTGTGCCTTGTTGTGTTGATCCGATCTACCAACTTCTCTTTAATTCAATCTACAAAAGAAATTATCAAACACACACAAGTAAGCTTAGTAAGCTCATAGGCATAAAAACACAAATCTTATCAAATATTGTACACAATCATATATCTATTAGTTTAACTATTTCATCCTCCAAATCACAATTTCATTAATAACTCATTTGAATAATTTCTATATGGCTACTCACTATTTAACTCCCTTAGGCCCATTTCTCATTTACTTCATTGTCAAATTAGGGAACAATAAGGGAATTGAGTGCTTCATTATCACATTATCATAGTAAAATATGGACTTTCACATTGTTACGCATCACACACCGAAGCCATAGCCTTGCCATGGTCTTACATGGTTCACATATCATACCGAAGTCATATCCCAGACATGGTCTTATACGGAATCACATTATCACATTATACGGATGCCACAGCCCAGCTATGGTCTTATACGGAGTCACATTATCACATTGCACCGATGCCATAGCTCAGCTATGGTCTTAAACGGGCGCACTTATCACATATTTTCCGTCAATTCATCAGGGTCACAGAATGGAAGCACTCAAATCCATTGTTCCTACTAATTTGTACTTTTAGTTACACATTATTTATTAGTTAATGCAAATTGATAGTATTCATCAACAATAAAATACTTTAACAATCATAATATTTTCATAACAAAACATTGAACTTTGCCATATGAACTTACCTGGGCTAATTTGCAAAAGTCGTAGAAATTCAGGGACTATTCTTGAATTTTCTCCTTTCCACGATTCAGTTCGTTTTCTTGATCTATAATTATAAAATCATTCCTTCATTAGCATCCATTTCAATTCTATTCTATTTCATAATTTATGCCCTTAAATTTTTGAAATTACACAATTACCCTAAACTTTTAAATTTTTACAATTTAGTCCCTGCTCAATTTATTCAACAATTGAACTATTTCTTCTCAAATAACACTTTACTTAAACATTATAAACTATCTCACAGCTTTTGACATTCAAAGTTTCATCACAAAACCCTAATTTCACAACTTTCACAATTAGGTCTTAAATATTTATTTCTAAAAAAAATCTCTTCATAAAATCATCATATAATAAAATTAAAACCTCAATTCCATGATAAGTCATCATAAACTTTCAGCACTTGTTCATGGAAACTTTCAAAATTATCCATATAATAAAAAAACTAATGAATTAAATATATGGACCTAGTTGTAAAAGTCTCAAAATCACAAAAATCACAAGAAATAATCAAGAATTGAGCTTACATGTAATAGAAATATGAGAGACCAGCTTAAAAGAACCCTTCAATGGTGTTTTTGCTGGAGAAGACGAAGAAAATTAAAGAAAACTCTAGATTTTTACCTAATATATCATATTTTACAATTTAATATTTACCCAATTCCAATTTTACCCTTTGTTCACACTTGATTTTTTTCCAGCACACACCTGCCGTCCAGCCCAATAATAGGGGTTTAATTGCCTATTTAGTCCTCCTTTAATTATTACTAGAGCTATTTAATCACATTTCACAATTTTGTACTTAATTCAATTTTCTCTTTTTTTTCCCAATTAACTACTAAAACCTTAAAATTTCTTGACGAAACTTTAATACTAACTTATTAACACTCCATAAATATTTCTAAAATATTTATGGCTCCGTTTATGAATTCGAGGTCTCGATACCTCGTTTTTATTCCGTTTTATCTACAACTTCTTATACTACATAATTTCACTAATTCAAAATTATTTCTAAAACCACATTTAACATTTACTTACTAATATTTAAGCTCACATATCGGATTTAGTGATTTCAAATCACTGTTCCAATATCACTGAAATTTGGGCTGTTACATTTACTCATTCAGATATACTGACAGCTTGGTACAAAATTTTCCTACTTATGCAAATATCTTCATATGTCAACTTGAAAAAGCTATATATATATATATGATTATATTCCCACTTGTTCAGTTCCTATCCAATCACTGATGAACTTTGTGATACTTTGGCAGGTATGACCAAGGTGCTTATTAGAGCCTGTTTTTGAGGTTTGAAATCCTTGAGATTTATATTTATATCTCTATGTTCTGCACTTCCAAGTGTCAGCTTATTTCATTAAATTTAATATTTAATTACATATATTATTCATTTTTATGAATATTTATTAAATATTATATTTTTATTTTTATATAAGATTACTGTTTAATTTATATAGTTGAATAAATGTATAAGTTTAAGCTTAAAACTATTGTTAGTTTTGTGTTATAATTTGTTCCAAAGTTAGATTTTAGATTTCAAATCCTTAGATTTATAATTAGGGTTATTGGATTTATTGGTATTTTTAGTCAAATCTAACTGTTCATCAGACCCTGATATTGCCTTTTGTGCTTCTAATTTTAGATATTAGAACTAAAGAATAATTTTTAAATAACATTAAACAATAGTAGTGCAGCATGTTTTTGTGCAGTTATGCTGTTCGGTTTTGCCTCTTGCTCCTAAGCCTGTGCAGTTATGCTGTTCGGTTTTTTTGTTCTATTCGGTTATTAGCAACAATGTTTTATTTCTCTTTTGTTGAAACAAATTCTGATTCTTGCTTTATGGTGGCATTATTAAAAATTTATCTTTCCATATCATTATTCAAAAAGATCAGTTAATATGCTTTGACATATGTGGCTTTGAGGGTCATATAAGTGATTTCCTTACTGGCCTGACTTTGGCTTACAGGTGCATACTTTGGCTTTGAGGGTCGTATAAGTGTTTAATAAGGAGAAAACCATTTTATGTGTTAAATGCTGAAAATTTAGGTGTTAAATGCTGCAATTTATGGTGTCTGAAAGTTGTGATTTATGATATTCGAATGATGTACTTTAAGTTGTTCGAATATGTTAAAGAGTTGATTTAATATGATGCTTAATGGTTGTTTATTGTTGTTCAAAGCATGATGAAATAAACATGTTAGGCGTGGTTTAATACATGCCTTGCTAACCTGTAAAGTTGTCCAAAACAAGACAAAATTTAGTTGTCTTTAAGATGTTCGAATGTGGTTGTTCAAATGGTTCCTCAAATTTTCCAAATGTGTCTTTAAGGTGCTCGAAAATGTCATATTAATGTTGTCCATATATGATTTTGAGTGCTGGAAATTTGCAGCATTTAATTTCTTGCTTGAAGTTAATTAAACCATGCTGTAAATGCAAAACATTAATATGCTGTTCACATGCTAAATTAACCATTAGTGAGCTTAAAATTGATCTATTCGAATGTGTTAAATTCATTGTTCAATGTGATGTTATTTATGCCAATGTATTGAGTATATTAAGTTGTGCAATTTGATGTTATATGTGGCGTTAATGTTGACTTGTTAATTACATATTGTATTATTAATCTGATTTAGGGTTCTGAATTTAGAAGAACCTTATCTTAAGATAAGTTATCTACTTTCATAGTAACTGGAATCTGATTCTGTTATTTTGGTGTCCCCACTTAATCCTCCTCTAGGGTGTTTATATAAGCTTTAGAATGTCTCAAAACCCTCAAAAGTGCCCTTTTCTGAATAGAATTAGACTTGGGCTCGACAGGGACACGACCGTGTACCACGCCTGTGTGCAAGTGCTTCAAACCATGTTAGAGCCTGTTAAATAGACACGGTCGTGTGGTCTACTCGTGTGAGGAAGTCCAGGCCGTGTTGATTTCCCACATTGACCCATTTTTTCCTTTTTTGGCCCATTTCTCGCTCTTTTTACTCTCCTATGCTCACCTAAGTATAAAACATGAAATAAAAGGATTAGGAGCATTAAATTCCACAAATATAATGATAATTCATCCAAAAATGTGCTAAGCATGGGATAAAAATATGTATAAATTACGACTTATCAGCTGGAAAAGAATTTTACTATTTTTTTAGGGTATCATCAGATTCTGATCTACTTGACGACTAAGAGAAAATGAATTTCACTTGCCCATTTGGAAAGTATGCTATTCGATGGATGTCATTTTGTTTAAGTAATGCTTTAGCCACATTCATGCGCTACATGACTTTAATATTTGCCAACATGATTAAAAAGGGGATGGGCATATTTATGGATAATTTCTCCATTTATAGTGACTCTTTCACTGAGTGCTTGTCCAATTTAGAGAGTGTCTTGAATGGTGGGAAGACATTAATTTAATTATTAATTGGAAAAAATGTCACTTTATTGTGAAAAACGAAATTATTCTCAGGCACCGAACTTCAAATAAAGGGTTGGAAGTTGATAGAGCCAAGAGAGAAGTTATTGAAAAACTACCACCCCATATTCGATTTGAGGAATCAAAAATTTTCTCGGGCTTTCCAGTTTTTATAGAAGGTTTGTTAAAGATTTTTCCAAATTGCAAAATCATTAAATCATCTCCTTCAGAAAGATACTCTATTTGTGTTCAATGATGCTTTTGTGCGAGCATTTAAGGTTTTAAAAGAGAGATTGATCACTGCACTTATTATAACTAGCCCGGATTGGGGGAACCATTTGTGATAATGTATAACGCTAGTGATTATGCTGTCAATGCATTTTGGGCCAAAAAAAGGAGAAAAATTTTCATGCAGTTCATTACGCGAGCAAAACATTAAATCTAACTCAAAGTAATTATGCTACTACGAAGAAAGAAATGCTAGCAGTAGTTTTTGCTTGCGAGAAGTTTCGAACTTATCTCATGAAAAATCGGGTTTACATGTAGACTGATCACTCGACTTTAACATATGTAATGAAGATGAAAAAGACCAAAGTCAAATTGATGCGATGGATGTTGCTTATTTAAGAGTTTGATCTATGGATTTTGGATCGAAAAGGGATTGAAAACCAAGTTGTCGATCATCTATATTGATTAGAGTTTGACTAGTAAAAAAGGGGGAAGATCATGCTGTTGAAAAGTCAATTAAGGAGGTGTTGAAAAGTCAAAAATGGGAGGTACAATTGGCACCGAAAGAAAAAGTGATAGGCAAGTTGTTTAAAGTTGAATGGGATAATTGTAATTTTGGTCCCTGAACCTCAACTATAAATAGGCCTAATCATTTTCATTTCAACCATTCCAACCAATCTTTCTCTCTTAGTTTTCTCTCTTCTCCCATTTGAGAATTCTTAAGGAATTCTATTTGTTTATAATATTTTGGAGATAGTAAAGTTATCAACTGGTGTTAGTGCCCGAGGACGTAGGTATAATTTACCGAACCTCATTAAAACTCTTGTGTTTTTTCTTGTCCTATTTTTCTTTCAATATTTAAGGGTATAATAGTAGTATTTAATTGTGCTATTAAATTACGATAGAAAGGATATTCTGACTAAGGAAAGACTTGGTACTTAAGAGATCCTTGTGATCCACCTCTCTTTCCTGGGAATTGAACTTTGTGTGATTTTTTAGTACAATAATTTACACGCTTCTAACCCTATTGGAACTACAAGTGGTATCAAGAGCCGAAGGTTAATCGTAGTATGCTCTGTGGTTGCAGTTTAAACTGATCTTCCACATCAGAAAAGATTTCCTTAGGTATATTGAAAGATTATGGAGAAAACGGTCGGTGTAGGAGCTTCAACATCGTCTATGTGGACAAGACCGACAATTGTAAATGCAAGATTGGCCGTGGAGATCTTTGATGGCACGGGCCATTTTGGTATGTGGCAAAGTGAGGTTCTAGATGCCCTTTTCAGCAGGGTTTAGACATTGCCATTAATGAAGAGAAACCAGATGATGTACAGGAGAAAGATTAGAAGGTGATCAATCGGTTGGCATGTGACACAATTCAATCATGCCTTTCTCGAGAGCAGAGGTATGATTTTTCAAAGGAGACTTCTGCAAATAAGTTGTGGGTGGCACTTGAAGAAAAATTTTTGAAGAAAAACAGTCAAAATAAGCTCCACTTGAAGAAAAGACTGTTTCGCTTCACTTACGTCCCAGGTACCACAATGAATGATCACATCACCAAATTTAATCAGTTAGTCACTGATTTGCTAAATACAGATGAGATATTCAAAGATGAAGATTTGGCTTTGATGTTGTTGGGGTCACTTCCTGAGGAGTTTGAGTTCCTAGAAACTACTCTACTTCATGGCAGGAGTGATATATCTCTGAGCGAAGTCTGTGCGGCCTTATACAGTTATGAACAGAGAAAGAAGGACAAACAGAAAAACTCAATCAGAGATACAGAAGCTTTAGTAGTCTGAGGTTGTTCATACACTCGGAAGAAAACTCAGAAAGGGAGATCAAAGTCAAAGTCGAGACTCGGGAAAGATGAATGTGCCTTTTGTCATGAGAAAGGCCACTGGAAGAAAAATTGTCCAAAGCTGAAGAATAAGGGAAAAGTTGCTGTAGATTATTGTGTTGTAAAGCATGATACCAGTGACTCTGAACTATCACTGGTTGCATCATCATCGTCGTTGTATTCAGATGAGTGGATATTAGATTCGAGTTGTACCTATCATATGTCCCCTAACCAGGAGTGGTTCTCTAATTTAGTAGAACTAAATGGAGGAGCTGTTTATATGGGCAATGACAATGCTTGTAAAACTGTTGGGATAGATTCAATCCAATTAAAGAATCAAGATGGATCAACTAGAGTTCTGATTGATGTTCGGTACGTGCCCAGTTTGAAAAAAAATCACATCTCATTGGGAGCCTTGGAATCTAATGGTTCAGTTGTTACTATGAGAGATGGGGTTTTGAAAGTGACATCTGGCGCACTTGTGATATTGAAGGGTATTAGAAAAAATAACTTGTATTACTACCAAGGTAGTACAGTTATTGGAACAGTCGTTGCAGCTTCCGGTAACAAAGAATTGGACTCAATGCAGCGGTGGCATATAAAGTTGGGACATACCAGCAAAAAATCCTTGCAAATTCTAGCAAAGCAAGGATTGCTGAGAGGTGCAAAGGCTTGTAAATTAAAATTTTGCGAGCATTGTGTTCTGGAAAGCAAAAGAGAGTGAAATTCAGCACTGCTATCCATAATACAAAAGGTATTTTAGAATATGTTCACTCAGATGTATGGGGGCCTTCCAAAACACCTTCGTTGGGAGGAAAACACTACTTTGTTACTTTTGTTGATGACTTTTCCAGAAGAGTTTGGGTGTATACCATGAGAACTAAGGATGAAGTGCTTGGAGTTTTTCTTAAATGGAAAACTATGATCGAAAACCAGACTGGCAAGAAAATCAAGCGGCTTAGGACGGACAATGGAGGGGAATATAGAAGTGATCCGTTCTTCGATGTGTGCCAAGAGTATGGTATTGTTCGACACTTCACAGTTAGGGATACACCACAGCAGAATGGAGTGGCAGAGCGTATGAATCTAACATTGCTGGAAAAAGTTCGATGTATGTTGTCCAATGTTGGGTTGGGCAAGCAATTTTGGGCTGAGGCTGTGACATACGCTGGCCATCTTGTTAATCGTTTGCCATCATCTGCATTAGAAAGAAAAACCCCTATGGAGGTATGGTCTGGAAAACCGGCTACAGATTATGATTCCTTACATGTGTTTGGATCCACTGCATATTACCATGTGAAGGAGTCAAAATTAGATCCGAGGGTAAAGAAAGCTCTCTTTATGGGAATCACTTCTGGAGTGAAGGGGATTTCGTCTTTGGTGCTTAGACACAAAGAAAATAATCTGTAGCAGAGATGTTACCTTTGATAAATTTGCCACATTGAAAAAGGTAGCAGATGAAGATATTCAGACAAGCAATACTCTACAGCAGGTGGAGTGTACTCCAAAACAGGTGGAGTTTGAGCAGATGGGGATTTGCCCAGTTAATAAGTCTAATTCTCCAGCCACAATGGAGGAATTAGAGGTTGAAGAGGTTCTGACCCAAGAACCTTTAAGTACACCAGAACCAGTTGCAGTTGTAAGGCCACGGAGAGAAATTCCTAGACCTGCTCGATTTACTGATATGGTGGCCTACGCCATTCCCGTTGTTGATGATGATATTCCTATCACTTATCAAGAAGCAATGCAAAGCTTAGAAAGTGATAAATAGGAAAGTGCCATGGATGAAGAAATGCAGTCTCTCTGGAAGAAAAATACTTGGGAGTTGGCACAATTACCGAAAGGTAAAAGGGCAATCGAATGCAAGTGGGTATTCGCAAAGAAAGATGGATCTCCTAGCAAGAAAGATATTCACTACAAGGCAAGATTGGTAGCTAAAGGCTACGCTCAAAATAAGGGAATTGACTTCAATGATGTATTTTCCCCTGTTGTGAAGCATTCCTCCATCAGAATTTTGTTGGCCTTGGTAGCAAAGTTGAATTTGGAGTTAGCTCAACTTGATGTTAAGACGGCTTTCTTGCATGGTGAGTTAGAAGAGGAGATCTACATAACTTAGCCCGAAGGATACACAGATGCTGGTGGTAGAAATTGGGTTTGTTAGCTGAACAAATCGCTATATGGATTGAAGCAATCCCCGAGGCAGTGGTATAAGCGATTTGATAGCTTTATGAGAAGGCAAAAGTATACAAGAAACAAATATGACAATTGTGTATATTTACAGAAGCTGCATGACGGATCTTTCATTTATCTACTCTTATATGTTGATGACATATTAATCGCTTCGAAGAGCCAAAAGGAGATAGACAAACTGAAGGCTTAGTTGAATCAAGAGTTCGAGATGAAAGATCTAGGTGAGGCCAAAAAGATTCTCGGCATGGAGATAAGTAGAGATAGACAGAGAGGCAAGCTTTGTTTGAATCAGAAGCAATATCTAAAAAAGGTATTACAATGTTTTGGTGTAAATAAAAACACAAAACATGTAAGTACTCCACTTCTTCTCATTTGAAACTTAGTGCTCAATTATCTCTGAAAACTGAAGAAGAAAGAGAATATATAGCAAAAGTCTCATATGCCAATGCAGTTGGGAGTTTGATGTATGCGATGGTGTGTACGAGGCCTGACATTTCACAAGCTGTTGGAGTTGTGAGCAGGTATATGCATGATCCTCGAAAAGGACATTGGCAAGTTGTGAAATAGATTCAACGATATCTTTGAAAAACCGTAGATATTGGTTTAATTTTTGAACAAGATGAAGCACTTGGTCAGTTTCTAGTTGGATATGTTAATTCCGACTTTGCTGGTGATTTAGATAAACGTCGTTCAAGTACGGGGTATCTATTTACTCTTGCGAAAGCCCCAGTAAGTTGGAAGTCTACCTTACAGTCTACAGTAGCAGTGTCTACTACAGAGGCAGAATATATGGCAGTTACAGAAGCTGTTAAGGAGGCTATTTGGCTTAATAGATTGTTGAAAGACTTGGGAGTTGTTCAAAGTCACATTAGTCTATATTGTGACAGCCAGAGCGCTATTCATTTAGCGAAAAATCAAGTCTATCATTCAAGAACCAAGCATATCGACGTAAGATATCACTTTGTGCGGGAAGTCTTTGAAAAAGGAAAAATTCTACTTCAGAAGATTCCGACAGCAAATAATCCCGCAGATATGATGACCAAGGTGGTAACAACAATCAAGTTTAATCATTGTTCGAACTTGATTAACATCCTGAGAATTTGAGCACCTTCAGGTGTATGGCGCTCGAGAGCGCATTTGGAGGCACTACAAAAGATAGATTTATTGAATATGGGGAGTTGAAGGAAGTGTGTGAAGATGTGATTATCCTAATCAAATCTTCAAGGTGGAGATTGTTGAAAAGTCAATTAAGAGGGTGTTGAAAAGTCAAAAATGGGAGGTGCAATTGGCACCGAAAGAAAAAGTGATAGGCAAGTTGTTTAAAGTTGAATGGGATAATTGCAATTTTGGTCCCTAATTTTTTAGGCCATTTGCAAGTTGGTCCCTGAACCTCAACTATAAATAGGCCTAATCATTTTCATTTCAACCATCCCAACCAATCTTTCTCTCTTAGTTTTCTCTCTTTTCCCATTTAAGAATTCTTAAGGAATTCTATTTGTTTATAATATTTTGGAGATAGTAAAGTTATCATCTGGTGTTAGTGCTCGAAGACATAGGCATAATTTACTGAACCTCGTTAAAACTCTTGTGTTTTTTCTTGTCCTATTTTTCTTTCAATATTTGAGGGTATAATAGTAGTATTTAATTGTGCTATTAAATTACGATAGAAGGGATATTCTGACTAAGGAAAGACTTGGTACTTAAGAGATCCTTGTGATCCACCTCTCTTTCCTGGGAATTGAACTTTGTGTGATTTTTTAGTACAATAATTTACACGCTTCCGACCCTATTGGAACTACACATGCTATCAATGAGACCTTTACTGATGAATAGTTACTCTGAGTAGAATGTTATCAAGTAATGAATAAGAAGCAATCAATACCTTGATACGAGAATATCATTAATTACTTGGCACGAGGAGTTTTTCCTGCGAATGCTTCAGGCCAATAGAAGAAAGAGAATATGTACAGCTCGAAAGATTACGTTTGAGAAGAACCATATGCGTTTAAACATTATGCAGACCAATTAATTTGACGATGTATGGTCGAAGAGGAAATCGATGATATATTAACTGGATGTCACACCTCATCTTTTGCGGAACGTCTTGGAGAGAAAGAACAGCTCAGAAAGTTTTGCAGTCGGGGTTTTATTGGTCGACTATGATTCGGGATGCTTTTGAGTTTGCAAGAAGATGTGACTAATGCCAGTGAACTAGAAATATTTCTAAGCGCAATTAGATGCCTCAAAAAAAATTTGGAAGTTGAAGTATTTTTATGTATAGGGGATTGATTTTATAAGGCCTTTTCCGAATTCATTTGGAAACCAATACATTTTGCTTGTAGTGGATTGTGTTTCCAAGTAGGTAGAAGCAGTTGCATTGCCCACAAATGATACTAAATTAGTTGTAAAAATTTTTAGGAAGAACATCTTCTCAAGATTAGGAACTCCTCAAACGCTTATAAGCGATGAAGGTTCACACTTCTGCAATAAACAATTAGATTTTGCTTTACCAAAGTACAATGTCAAGCATCGCATTACAACTGCTTATTGTCCACAAGTCAGTGGTCAAGTAGAGTATCAAACCATGAGATTAAGCATATTCTAAAAAGGACAGTGAACCCAACTATAAAGGACTGGTTAGTTAAGTTAGATGATGTTTTGTGGGCTTACAGGACAACTTATAAAACTCTATTGGGGATGTCACCTTATTGTAATGTTTATGGGAAGAATTGTCATCTGTGAATAGAGTTAGAAAAACGTGCATACTAGGCAATAAAAGAGTTGAATGTCGACCTAATTTGGCTAAAGACACGAGGTTGTTCCAACTTTATGAATTGAAGGAATTTTGATTCTTGGCATATGAAATGCCAAGTTGTTGAATATCATAAGATGGATGTACAGTGGGTCAAAAAAATTTGAAAGGTAAAAAATGCCTCATTCAAAAACTCTTTATAACTGAAACCAACAGAAATTAGTCTCGAGACAATGAAAGGAGTAAAAGACTGCACCAAAATTTATTAATAAAAAGAACCCCTTACATCCAAAAACACGACAATCGCTCAAACTATAAATCATATAAAGACGAGTGCAAGACAAAATTAAGACAAATAGACAAACATAAATAACATTAGCTTGAGCTAGCGTGACACTAAAAGATAACTGATTTTAGCTTAAAGTTGGTTCCTAAATAGTAACCAAGCCCTAACTAGGTTCAAGTAGACTATTTTGGGGGCCTGATTCTCATTGTACAAAAATTATATAGCCTAAAGGGATATGCCAAAAGATAGAAAAAATTTCATACTATTAATATCATATAAGGCTCGACAAAAATGAATATCATGAGATGGAGCTGAAAAGGGTTAAATTAGGCCACCATCTAAAATGATGTACAATAAAAATCATTAGAGGCTTGACAAAATTGAATATCATAATACGGACTTTTAGAGACTCAAGTTGGCTACCCAAATTTGTCAAGAACCTATGAATAGCAGCCCTAAAAATTTGCTTTCTCCTACAAATTTAAATTTCAAATGTAAAAATGAAACAGAAATATTGTTTCATCAAAATGATTATCAACAACTTACCGTAGCAAAACATAGCCTTCAATGCATGAAGCTCCTATGATGACCTTTGTTTTTTTTTGTGACTTTTCTGTTAATGATTGTAACAAAATAGTAATAGTATTGTTTTTCCCTTTTATCTAATGATCTGCTCGATGTTAAGGAATTTTCCTTGGATATCCTGTAACATTTAGCATTTGGAATGACATTTTAATGGACCTTGGACAGTTTAAGGTCTAATTCTCTTCACATTGTTTTCCTTACTAGTTAGACTTTTCATATTTTCTAAGAAAGGAGATTGAAGGTTTCATTCTTCCTATCCAAACCCACCAACACCCTCATGCCACGCTTTTTTTTCTTTTTCATTTTTTGCAGTCAAATATTTTCATTTCTCCTTTCATACAAGTTTGCCTGCTCTACATGTATGGATTGCCTTATTGAAGAGGACAAGTAATGAGAAACTTATTTTGGTTCTTAGACCCCTTAATTATTATCGCGGCTTGCATCAAACCAATGCACCAAATCGTATTTAGAATATGTTCTGGTTGATTGTGTCATTTAGGGGGGCAAATAGGGTTATTAATTCTACAATGTTGCTTCATATATTTTGAACCCAAAAGCTGCTCTTTATTTCGATTTCATCATACCATTGCCTGCCATGTTACTAGTAAGCATGCTTCTAGTTTATGCTAACTACGAAGAGACATTTTTGGTTTACAATCCTTGCTTATTTGTTTACATTATTTTCTATACAAGGCATTTTTCTAATTTGGAAAGATATATTGAGGATAATAGAGGTATACTGCTCACCATTCAGCAATTTTTCTTATTTTTCACTTACATTTCTTAAATTCGTTTATTATGAATCATGCTTCTGGTGAAAAAGACGTACGTATGTATAAATTCTTCAACACTAAACAAAAGATAGTTTATTACATACCAAAGGCATGTTGTAGGAGAAATAGGGAAGATAATAAAGAAGAAGGAAAAAAAGACTAGATCATTTGCACACTTTAGATGATCAATGACCTTAACTTAGAAAAACTTTTTGAACAGTTTTATGATATCTAATGTGCTATTTGATAAATTTGAGGGTGCTTCAATTATTGTCTAACATTGTCGGTCAATAGCTTCAGCAGGATTGCTCCGGAAACATATGGTTTAAATTTGATTGATTTTTTAAAGGAATTAATTTACTCAATATTAAATTTGAAAAGGACTAAAAGAATTTTTTACTACAACATTCTATACATTAAAAATTGTCGGAGGCCTTGGAAGTGTGATTTTCTTAATACTGAACTCAAATAACCTGAAGGGGTGTACCAAAAGAAAGAACAATCTTCGTATGATAAAAATCATTTGAAGCTTGACAAAAATGAATATCATAATATTAATTTTCATAAGCTCAAAGTTAGCTAATCAAATTTGTGAAAAACTAGTGATTAATTGTGAATACTTGTTTTCTCTTAATATTTTTAATTTCAAATATAATAATGAAATACAAAAAAATTATTTATAAAAAAATTATTATCAAAAACCTAAAATGTTGAGTCCAAATATTATATTTTGTCCATAATTTCAAGGTTTAAAGCTTCAAGTAAGCTAACTTGAGGCTTTGGTTCTCCAAATACATTAGTCATATAGCTTAAAGAGATACACAAACAGAAAAGAATACATTTCATAGTATAAGCATTATCTAAGGTTCAACAAAAATGTATATCATAAGATGGATTTAAAAAGGCTTAAATTTGGCTAATCAAATCTCAAACACCGTTGAACTTCAACTTTGAAAATTGCTTTGTCCTAGACATAAATAAATATCATAATATGGATTTATAGGGTCTCAAATTTAGTTAGTCAAATTGTCAAAACCCAACTTTAAGAATTTGTTTTCACCTAATAATTTAAATTTCAAAAATAATAATAATAATAATAATAAAATTATTCTTAAAAAATGATTATTAATAACTTAAATTCTATGCGTCAAATTATAATAATATCGCACTTTCTTAAAATTCCTGAATTTACAGTTTGGAGTATATTATTTTGAGAACTTGGTTCCCCTAATTCAATAATCATATAACCTAAAGGGATATACCAAATGAAATACCACATTTCATACTACAAATATTGACAAAAATGAATATCATAAGATGAATTTATAAGAACTCAAAGTTGACTAATCAAATATTTCAAAAACACATGAAAAATTTGAAAAATTGTTTTTTTCTAATAACTCAAATTTCATACGAAATAATGAAAACTAAAAAATTGTGTCATGAAAAACAATTTCCGCTAAATTTTTGGGGTTAAAGTGTCGGAAAACATCATGCCCTCCTTGAATCTTTGGATTTATAGCTTAAATAGATTAATGCGGAAACCTAATCCTCATAGAATTAAACTTATATAATTTAATGGGATATACCAAAAGATAAATATAAAATATAAAAAATCATATAATTAAAATCATTGGAGGCTCGAAAAAATAGAATATCATAAGATAAATTTTTAGAGGTCTAAATTAACTAATTAAATTGGTCAAAAACACACGAAAAACAATTCTAAAAAGTCGCTTTCGTCTAAAATTAAGAGTGATGAAAGAAAAATGAAAATGAATTGAAATAAAAATTAAAAATGAGTTAGCAATTTTTAATTACATGCAAAACACTATTTTTATGTGAAAGAGCATAATTTACAAGATAAAAAACAAAAAAAAACTACCTAATAATTTCTACTCAATTTCATACCTAAACAAATATATCTATTCGATTTCATACCTTTTCAATAATTCAATATCATTTCAATATTTTTATTCTAAATTTCAATACATTATTTTGGATTTAATTTTTTTCAAAAATAAAAATACTACAATTTAAGATAAAAATACTAAATTAATATTAAATTATTGAAAAATAAATTAATAACATTGTATGTTAGTTTCATTCAATTTTCCTCTTAAATATGTACTAACTCGGCTCTCAGCTTCACAAGCCCAAAACTCCAAGGGAATCTCTGCTATCCACTACTTGTCGCCGTCTCATTGGACCACCCTCTCTTTCTCCCTTACTCTCTTTGATACTTTTTTTGTTTGTGTTTTTGGTGTAATCTTTGATACCCTTTTTATAAAAAAACCAGCCCTCTAGCTGTTCAGAGTTTAGTCTTCACTCCCTAGAATAATTTTCTCTTTCTCACTTCCACCAACGAAAAAGTCGTCGATCGGTACGTCACTCTTGGTCGTCGTTTTATTGATAATTTTGGATTTTATTTCTTTAATTTGAGATCTATAGGGTTTTAATTTTTATACGTTTCCCGATTTTGTTCTTAGATTTTTTATTAATGCAATGAATGGTTTTGTAGCTTCTTCTTTTTTCTTTTTGTTTTAATTTTATAGGTTTAGAATCAATCTGTTTAGGATTTGAGCTCTTCATTGCGTGATTTTCCTAATTAGGGATTCTTTTCTTCTTTGGTGGTCTGTTTGGTTCCTTGAAATTGGGGAAAAAAGAAATAGGAAATTTTGTTCCCAAGCTGTAGAGTAGAAAGTTCAGCTAACCAGAAATAACAGTTTGGATACTGAGGAACTGTTGGAAATTGGAATGGAGGATAGGAGCTAGTGCTGATGATTCATCTTACTCACAATTTGGATCCTTTTTTTTTGGATTATTAATTAAATGTAGGTTATATCTTTTGGTAGTAAGATTGGATCTAGAAGTTGGAAAATTTTGAAGAACCGAAGAGCTAAAAATTGGGGGGGGGGGGGTTATGTTTAGGATTGAGGAATGAGAATGTCTCGAATGATTGTTCTAGATGTGGATGCTCTTGTTTAGACCCATGATTTGGTTAGAAATGTTTGTATTAAAAAAAAAAGAGTAAATCTTGCTCTGTTCTCAGGATCACGTATTAGATTGATATTGTAAAGATGTCTCCAACTGAATCATCACGAGAGGAAAATGTTTACATGGCCAAGCTGGCTGAGCAGGCTGAACGCTATGAGGAAATGGTGGAGTTCATGGAGGAAGTTGCAAAAACTGTTGATGTTGAGGAGCTGACTGTTGAGGAACGGAACCTTCTCTCAGTGGCTTACAAAAATGTGATTGGGGCAAGGAGGGCGTCTTGGAGGATCATCTCTTCCATTGAGCAGAAGGAAGAGAGCAGAGGAAATGAGGATCATGTTGCACAACTAAAGGAGTATAGGGGTAAGATTGAAGCTGAGCTTAGCAAGATCTGTGATGGGATTTTGAGCCTTCTTGAATCTCACCTCATTCCTTTGGCCTCATCTGCTGAGTCGAAGGTGTTCTACCTTAAGATGAAGGGTGATTATCACAGGTATCTTGCTGAGTTTAAGACTGGTGCTGAGAGGAAGGAAGCTGCCGAGAGCACTTTGTTGGCTTACAAGTCTGCTCAGGTGGGTCAATTGCTGATGCAGTCTTGTCAGTATGAGTTATTTTCTCTATAATTCCTTAAGCATTTCTTTCACTGGAAAGATTAAGATAAAATTTCTAAGCCGTTTTATTTTTGATTTTTGTGATGGCAGGATATTGCTCTTGCTGAGCTTGCTCCTACTCACCCAATTAGGCTGGGGCTTGCTCTTAACTTCTCTGTTTTCTACTATGAAATCCTCAACTCACCTGATCGTGCCTGCAATCTTGCAAAACAGGTGTTTATTTTCTACTGCTTTGCTATCAATATCTTTTCTTTTTATTTATTTGTCATTGATGTAGAACAGTTAAAAGAAGTAAACTCGTCTGGCTTTTAATTTCTTGGCATGGTTCATCTGTTTCAGAGGGCATAGTAAATTGTTTTAATCTAATTCTACCCCAACTGGATTTAATTGTGATGGCAACTCCTTGTATCGAATAAGCTAGTTGCAAGTTTGAGGAGCCATTTTGTTAACGCCTAAAAACTACTGTGCGAATCTGGTTTGTACTAATGGTACGGACATTGAACTTAGGACAAAAGAGTTAAATTGATTACTCTAAATAAACTCATTTTGCTTATGAAGTCTAATTATTACATTAAGTTTTCCATTTTCTAGTGTAGAGCAAGTCTGAACAGAAATGTTAGAGATTGCTTTTATCCATAAGAAGTCTGGTAATGTTGTAAATTGATGTCCATTTTACTGGGATTTGTTAATTTAATTCTATGTATTAAGGCATGACAATTAGATTGTTCTTATGCGAATTTCCACAAATGTCTTCTCGAGGGCATGAATTGACTGTCTAACGGTTGCTTGCAAACTAAAATGGCATGTTTTTCGTTTGGCAGGCTTTTGATGAGGCTATTTCTGAGTTGGATACTTTGGGTGAGGAATCTTACAAAGATAGTACATTGATCATGCAACTTCTCCGGGACAACCTGACCCTTTGGACATCTGACATCACGGTATCCCCCCCCCCCAATAAGTTTGTGTGTGCACACAATCATGAAATTTTCATGCCACATGGATAAGAAAAATGTCTAAAGCTATATTCCTGAGTGAACTTAGTTGCTTTCATTGACATGACTACAGTTCTCTACCATGTTCTCTAAACTTCCTGGCATGACATCTCATAGCTTAATGTCAGGACTAATATTTCAAAGTTTTCAGTTAATCTCCGAGATTATCAGTGCTTCTTTACCTGTATCAAGAATGTTTCTTCACAGCATACATGCCAAATACATTTCACCTCAGCAGAGTGGTTTCAGAACTAATATTCTGATGTTATTGTTGTTAACCTGGGGCTTCGTATTATCTCATGGCTCATGTTAATTATTTCATTGATCAACACTGGATGTTCCTTTTTACCTGATGATGGATTTTTTTGAAGTTCCTTATTCAGATGATTTATTGTTTTGTTCCTTGGTTTTAGGATGAGGCTGGAGATGAGATCAAGGAAGCTTCAAAGCACGAGTCAGGCGAGGGACAGCAGTGATAAGTTAATAAAAATTGTTCTCTGTACCTTATATTTGCAGGTTTACAATACATAGATGCAATGTGAGTTGTTGTAGAGGGTTTTGGTTTTGTTTTCAATGCATTCACCAGCACTTGGAATCGAAATGATCCTCTGAAATTATATGGGTTGTATTATTGAACGAGAAGAATTCGGTTTGGGTTGGTTTGGTTTTCACGTGCTAGTGCTAAAATAGTGCGTTTGCCAGTCTCATTTTTTTTTTTGAATGTTGGTTCATTGCTGTTGTAAACCACCTTATCCATGTTTCTGCCATTTGCTTAGTGAATTTTAATCGTCCGGATGTTGGAAAGAGCAATTTAAAAATTAACGCCGATATGAGTAATATAATTTTTTTTTTACCAAAGGAGAACATTTCATTAAATTAAAATAAGGTACGATACATCGTCAGCCCGTAAGCATCATATTTCAGTAGAGGCTACAAGTTGGGGGTTCCCCACAAAAGAACAAAAGATTGCTATTGCAAAAGGTTCGGTTAAGAAATATGGTTTTAGTGTTACAATGGAAGTCTCAAAATTCTTCAAAACCGAGTTATCTTGTGGTATTTATAATAATAAACTCTATTTGAAAAATATTTATGCTTTGTACGTGACGGATTTGAACTGATTTTGGCTTTCAATCAAACTATGTTTTTTTTTATCCCCGTATTACGAATTGTGTTCAATATGAAAGTAACTCTCTCAATAGAAATCAGGGTCTTCTATTTATAAGGAGAGAAGAATTTTGGCTGAACAAGTCATTGTAAAATAATATTATTTAAATAGAAAACACACTCCTACTCTAATTGAAATAGGAGTGGGCGGCACACATTGGTTAATAATATTAAGGTTGTCACCCCTCTCTTGTGAATTAGGAGAGTTAAGGCCTCTCATATATTGAGTCTAATTATACGTGAATCCTAAACTTTTGACCTGACATGTTATAATTTAATTCAATCTAATTCTTGTTTTCTATTCTCAAAATAAATATTATATATTCAATTAATCTAATTATTAAAGTACAACTTTACTGTAAACAAATATATGAGGAAATATAATTAATTTCCTTATTCAACAAATCCATAATGACAAAGTAATTCAATTTCATTTTCAAACTTTAATTATTTAATTATAATTCAATAAACCTTAAATAATAATTCAAAAAATCTTAAATTAATTCTCAAGTCATTTTTATACTTAGCAAGAGACATTTATTTGTGAATGCAGCTCATTTCTCTAACTTCACCATTTTCATTCATTTCTATCCATTTGGTTCTAAATGCAATTCATTTATGGTTTCAATGAGCTAGCGGAGGAATTGATTGAACATATATGATTAGGGCTCAAATAATTTATAATTAAATTTCAGCTTTTCCCTTATTAATTATAAACTTATTTAGTCACGAAGTCATTCCACTATAATATCGTGACTGAGCTCTCTCTAATTACATACAATTACGAAAGTTACTTAATAAGTGTTTGTTCAATGACCTTGTCATAAGTGTGTTACCCTCATATGATATACTTAATCTCTTTGGGATAAATTTGTTCTCCCAATATTAATTTATTTTATCTCATGGTAGCCATTATATCTTTCTTCATTAAAGTCAATTACTATAAAATAGCAATTAAATCATTTATCACAAAGACAAAAGACCCATAACCATGTTTACTTCTCATCTATCATGTAACGTTAATGAGAGGATATAGTTCACTCTTTAGTTGCGCTATGAATTCAACTATTGTGAATGGTGCTACATACTGTAGAAATCGTATACCTAACGCAACAGCTTTCGATTCCTTATCTATTTGAACTCACACATTTACTTGCATCAAAGTATACGAGTCATGCATACATAGGTCATTATCCACTCAAGATTAAGGTATGCCACACTATGAACGTCACAAATGAATAAATCTATAAACAAGTCTAGGATATATTCTACTTAGGTCATGTCCGATGTATTATCAATCCAGTCAGTCACATTTATGTCTCTATCTTCTGGGAATCTTCTGCACCAATGTTCAAGACAAAGTATCTCATCAATTAGACTTGACAAATGACACATTAGTCTTTTAATCAGTTTGCTCATTTTCGGTTAGACTAAGGACATGTTTATATTATTGTTAATATTGTGCACAACAAATGAGGATAATAAGGAGGAGATCACAGTGGTGCAATAAAGACCAGTTAGCCTAAAGAGGTTGAGAGCCCGATTAAAGATAAGAGGACTGGCTGATCAAGAAGACAAATGCTTAGAATAACTTTAGAATATTGGAAAATTGATCCTTTGTTTATTGTTCTCCAAGGTATTTATAGGAGGGATCTTTTTGTTTGTTGGTATGACGCGTTAGGATATACATTTAGTACCGTTAAATGCCTAATGAATAATCATGGGCACATATCATGAAACTCTATCAATACGAGGGAGTTAAGCCTAAACAAACTCCCTATTGTCTTACAAGTGTGTTCACATTAAAAGAGTATTCACACTTAGATATTAGCATATGGCTTCCGCTAGGTAGGGTAGATGTTATTACTTATAGTCGCTGAGGTCATATGCCCTGTCGAGATATTATTCCAAGAGGAGTCAATGTGGAGGCCAAAGGTCTATCCAGTGCTAACACATGTTCGTGTGTTGAAAAGATATAACAATAGCCCCCTTAAATCACACAAAAGGTTCTAAAGTGGTCTTCTGTGAGATATTTTCTGAAGTTTGATGAAGATTTGTCCTATCTGAAACGATAAATGAGTGTCAGATGTTTAGAATAATTGTCATAAATACGACACTTTTGGGGGAAGAGTGGCTATGATAATGAGCATTTGGCATTGTGCAGGTGGCCAAATGTTATTAGTCATGATCTTCATAAACTCTAAATTATATAGGTTTTTCCTAGTAGCTTATGACACAATTTTACTTAAAATTAATATTAATTTCAAGTATTTGATAGTTAAAAGGGTAAATTTTGTTCATATTAAGATAAGGGGCATGATTTAATAAAGAATGTAATTCTATGGTATTTTGCATTAAAGATGTGCATAATTTAATTATTTTATGTGACATATTACCTTTAATTTAATTTTTGTAGTTGGACTAAGGAATTATGAATCTTTTGTTTGTTAAAACCACATGGACATAAGCCTATTTTCACTCTACATAGACTGCAACATCAAGCAAATTTGGGTCACGAAGAAATTAATTTTATCCAATTTATTTTGGTATAACTAAAGAACAAGTTTGGCAAGCAGTTGGGTCAATAAACCGTCCAAGTAGGGAGGAGTAAAGCCCAATTCAGCAATGGCATCTGAGCAATTCAAGATTGGCTTTTGGGATATTTATTTGAAGGTCCTTACACTTGCAAAACATTCAGAAATCGATCGTTAACAATTACTCTTGAAACCGTACACCACCTTGCTTGATTCAAGCATGACTTCATGCATGAATCAAGAAACCAACAACCACTCCCTTCCACAATGTATGGCCA
Organism: Gossypium hirsutum; assembly: GCF_007990345.1. Taxonomy (NCBI): domain Eukaryota; kingdom Viridiplantae; phylum Streptophyta; class Magnoliopsida; order Malvales; family Malvaceae; genus Gossypium; species Gossypium hirsutum. Next base: position 10,206,730 of record NC_053430.1, read on the forward strand.
GCCAAGCATGAGAGCATATCATGGGATTCAAAATGCTATTTATAGCAAACCTACTAGCCATCCCTCTAGTATAAATAAACCTTTTCATTCCAATATTCTATCATCCTTCAATCATTATCCATTTCATCCTTTAACACACATTCATCAATCCTCTCATTTCTCTCTAACTTTCATTCTTTTCCACCCATCCTGTAACGCCCCAATTTTCGGGAATCATGTGAATGTTGGCATAGGTTTAATTATGTTAGTGGGCCTCTAGAAAGCCCAAACTTAAGATAGAACCCGACAGTTTTAGCTAATTTTTGTTCCATAACAAAAAGGGGGTGAAATTATGAAATAGAACCTATGTGAAAATGTTTGAAAATGCTATAGGCTAAATTGAAGTGGCCAAATAAATAGGAGTGCAAAATAGGAGGATTTGCATGACAAACCTCCCATTTTACATGAAGTGGCCAGCCATCATGTTGTTGTAGACAAAATGTACACTTGATATCCATAATTTATGGTACAAATTGATAATAGGTTAGGTAAATGTTCAATGATAATAGGTTAGGTAAATGTTCCATGATAATGGGTTAGGTAAATGTTTCATGATAATGGGTTAGGTAAATGTTTCATGATAAGAATTTCATGTCTTTTGTATTAAAGAATTAAATGGATGAAATATGAAGTTTTATTAAAAGAAAAAGGGGTGAAAAAAACAAAGTTTTGTCCATCTTTGTTCATCATAGCTGAAAGTTAGAGAAGAGAAAAGAGAGGAGAAAGCTCTTGAGTATTTGGTCATTAGGAGGAGGAAAATTGACGGTAAGTTCTTGGTACCTTGCTTCTATTTTGAGGTTCATGAGTTCTTCTTGATTCTACCTTAACTCTTGAAGTATATTTTGATTTTTAGTTGTGTTGTGAGCATTTAGTCATGAATTAAAATGAAGGAAATGGTTGTTGTTTCATGTTCTTTTGATGAAAAATGGAAGATAAGTGAAGTTGAGCCAAACAAATGAACATGCATGTGCCTTAGATGCTAAAGGGAAAAATCGGCTAACATGTTGTGCTTTAAAATGATGAAATGGAGATTATACTTAAGTAAAATCATAGATATGTGATGATTGATTGGTGATATACATGTTTAAATAACAAGCATGCAAGTTAGGTGTGAAAGAGTGATTTGGTGATAAATCTGCTTGGGACAGCAGCAGTAACGTGACTTTGGAAAATCACCATAAATTGTGGGAGATGAATTAGAAGCTTAATAAATTATGTAATTAAAGCTTATTGAGTCTAGTTTCAAATGAAATAAACAAGAACATATTTTGAATTCTGTACAATGAGAAATTTGATTCGTAATAAAGAGTGGTCAGATTAGTCAAACAGTGAAACATGGGAAACTTTAAGAAAAATCTGGTATTGATTGGCCATACCAAAAATTCTGAAAATTTTATGGATAAAAGATATATGAGTCTATTTGCAGGGAAAATTAACGGAACTTGATTTGGAGTTTCGTAGCTCCAGTTATAAATGATTTAGTGACTGTTGCTCAGGAAGACAGCTTGCAGTGAAATTATGATTATGTGGTAAACATTGACAAAAATTTGTTAATGAGTTGCTTATTGATTTCTTATAAGCTTACTATGATCTGTAGGTGTGGTTGGCCGAATATTGTAAGGGGTTAATACGTAGTTCGTATTTGAATAGTTAGATTAACGTGTTAGTAATCCAATTGTAGGTGGTTTGTGTGTGGATCTCGTCAGCATATCGTCACAAACAGGTGTGTAACTGACACCCTCTCATAGACTAGATTGGCAAAAGTCGAAAAGCCGAAATGCCGAAAAGTCGGTATTTTGGGAATTTGCGAGTGTGCGAATGCTCGTAAGATAGTTGGGTTTGTATATTTGGTAATCTAAAGTAATAAACTGCAGTACGCACGATTTCGTACATTTTGATAATTTGGGCTTAATGGGCCAAAGATCGGTTCATGGGCCAACGGGCCCAATTCGGTAAGTATGCGCGGTAAGTATTCTGATAGTACGTAAATAGTTAGGATATGCATGAAAACTCTAAAAGTAGCTAAATTACTATAATACCCCTATGTATGGAAAATTAGTTTTATACCCGTGAAAAATTACCGTTATACCCCTAGGGTTAATTTTGACTGAAAAGCATGACGATCTGATTCTGTATGATGTATGTCATGATTATATATCTGTTGCATGGGGACATGGGTTATATTATGGAGGAAGCGTTCTGGTGGCTATGCCACAAATATCTAATCTAGTGGCTCTGCCACAAATATCTGATCTGGTGGCTCTGCCACATATATCTGTTCTGGTGGCTCTGCCACGATTATCTGTATCTTGTGACTCTGTCACATTATCTGTTCTGGCAGCCATGCTGCAAATTCTGTGGTGTGTAGCGGTTGGGTGGGTCGAGTAGTCTCCCCACATAGTGTAACGCTGGTACGGGGGTGTTATGGATGAATCTGGGTTGGGTTTCTGCATAAACATGTAATATCTATTATGTTCTGTTATGGGCCTATGGGCTTTATTCTGAATTCTGTTATGGGCTAAGGCCAACTTATTATGTTTCTGTGTGTTGAGCTGATTTAGACTATGGTTGGATTATTTTACACACTGAGTTTCCCCAAACTCACCCCTTTTATTTTCATCTACGCAGGAAATCCCCAACCATAGTGGGCTTGGAGCTGTGAGGGAATTCGGAGTGGCCACCCGTTCTGAAAGTTTGATTTTCTTCTGGTGAACTGGACATCCTTTTATTTACGTTTGAAGTTTTGGGTTTTTAAATGTAATAAGGCCGCTTAATTATTTTTGATGGTTTTAATATGTATTACTAATATAGGTATTACTTATTTTAACTGTCGAAATTGGATAGCTTTAGGGCGCGTTTTCAAAAACAACAATTGAATTCAAAATAACACGACAACAAGCAAAGCTTCAGAAATGAAAGTATTTTCCAAAATTAATCACTTTTCCTAAAAATGACTTAATCAAATCGGTTTCCTAGAAATATCCATGACGTTAAGGTGTGGCAATGGTGGTATGCATGTCTAGGATTGGATCTGAAGGGAGCTTGGTACTTAAGTAGTCCGATGGACTCACCACCTCTTTTCCGATTTCCTACCTGGTGCACAGCTTCCATTCACTTTAACCCTTAATGAATTAATCTTTTGAACATCAAGTACGATTTTCTGGACTTAGAATGGAAAAAAAAATTTAACGTTTTTGATGTGGCATGCCGGATCCGGCTATAACTTCTGGGCCGGGTTTGGGGTGCTACACATCCCATTTCTCTATTTAGCTAAGTAATTCCTAGAGTAAAAACTTTCTCTTCGCCGGTCACCATGAGGAGCAGTTTATGGAAGAGCAGTTGTGAGAATTGGAGGAAGCCTCCATTGTAACACCCTAGACCCGGCCTAGACGTCCAGCCCAAGCTTAAAAAGTCACATGCAAAAATCAAGTGCTATGCAAGACACCATAAACCAAACCGTGATTTACATAAAGTTCAACCCAAATAGTGGTTAAGTATACAGTCTGCAACAGTTACTTTACTATAGTTTAACAAGGCTCCTACAGAAATAATATATAAGAAATTAATAGTTCGGCCGAGCTCCTGCGGCACCGACCCGTCCAAGTCTGCGAACCACTTGAAATCCAAGTAATACCAAAGTGAGTTGTGAATTCAGTGCATAAATCAAATATTCAATTAACAATCATTATAGCGTACTCTCAAATTTGAAGGTTCCATTCAATACAAGAGTAAATTTAGTCCAGGCTCAGAGCAAACCAATTATATGTGTACGTATATGTAATTTCAATTCATACACGATACCAATCAAATTTAGATGCAATAATCATATTTCTGCCCGCTACACACCGTCTTTGGCCACCCCAACACACCATTAAGGACATTCAATACCCAACCAAAACTACATACCGCAAAGTGTTCATTGACATTTTACAGAAACGCAGCTTAACTGCTAATTCAGTATGCGACAAGCGCCAGAATCAGATGTATACTCCTGGTGGCATAGCCACGATTTTAGAACAGATTTCTTCCTCCACGTTATCTCAACCCATGCCAATGTAGGACACAAGTACCAGTATCATGTATTCATTCATTCCAAATCATTTCATAATCAATAAAATAGCTCAATAACAAAATAAGCGTTATAGTGTACCTATAACTAAGTTATTCACAGATCAATCTTAGAGTATCAGACAGTTCTAGCATCATCAATATCCATCATTTATACATTAAAGAAGCCAGTATCAGTGTTAGGTAACATTTTCACCCTCGAAAATAGGTTTCGGGCCCCAATCACATACCACGTAACCTGGTCACATGCCCATGTGTCTTGCCTGTGTGGTTCTAAAGCATAAACAGTGAGTTACACGGCCTAAACACACGCCCGTGTCCTTGCCCGTGTGGCTCACATGGCTTGGGTATACACCCGTGTCCCTGCCTGTGTGGCTTTATAACCAAACAATGAGTTACACGGCCTGGACACACACCCGTGTGGTCTCATTCCATAAACAATGAGTTACACAGCCTAGGCACACGCCAGTGTCCCTGGCTCGTGTGAACCCTGTACTAAAATGGCCACACACGGCTTGCCACACGCCCGTGTGGCTTAGACAGCCACCATTTTCGGTGACAGAAACTTGCAAAACTAAAGTTTCTGATACGCACCTAGAAAGATTTCGAAGTGACAACAACCCTAAAGATCTTTGAAGCCTAAAACAAGCATTCAGTAACACAATTTAGCCAATTAATCAAAAAAAATTCCCGATTACTCACTTAATACCTACATCAAAAGTTTCGACATGAAACCTTCAAATATCCCAAACTTATCAAAACTTCAGTAACAATCACAGAAATTGCCTTGTTGTTATTCCTTGTTGTTAATAGCCCTACTTGCTAAGTAAATACACACTCGTTTAGAAAAGATTCTCGAAACTCACAAAAATCCTCCATTCTTAATACCACTAGCCCATGTGGAGGTGAAAACCTCATAAAGGCATAGTTTCTCATTGCCACTTAAGAGGTGCAACCATAACGGTCATGCAAGATGATGCGAGAGGATATAAAAAGTTCAAAACAAAAATAATGGAAACCATAAAACCCATGAAATGCAATGAAAGGCTTGTATGTTAAAACCAAAATTTTAAATTTTAGACAAAAGGACAAAAAAATAATCAATTTTACGGCTTAACTCTCTTATTGGTCCTCAGTGAAGCCGCCAAGCTGTCGAAACCATTTTTATTTAGAAAAACGGGGGTCGACTTTAAAACAAAAATGGAGTCGCCACCAATCTTTTTTGTTTAGGTGTGATTGGGTCACCTTGTGATTGATCATTTTAATAAAACATTTTGGTTTATTAAAACAATGTTTTTGGTCTATGAAAAGCTGGAAAACGGATTCGAGAGTCGATTACGCGCGAAGAAGGATTAACACCCTCGCAACGCCCAAAATTGGTACCGTATTGATCAATTAACATCCTAATGTTGAAAATTTAAAAAAAAATTAAAATACAATTCCTTTAAAAACGTTTAGATAACTTGAACTGGATGTCGAGATTCTCTCGTTCAGAAGGAATAAAATATTACATCCAGCACGATTGGATACAATATTTCTAACACTCGACACAAGATCATCTCGTAATTTCCAAAACTCATGCATTTGGAATTTCAAAAGGATATTTAGTTATTCGGCCAAACGATAAGTCGCAACCCAGCACGATTGGGCATGATTTATCGAATTTTCAAATACGAAATATTATCTCATTTTAATTTTTTTAAAAACATGGATGACATTTCCAAGGGATATTTCGTATTTTAGTCGAACGAAAGATCACAACCCAGCACGATTAGGCACGATCCCTCAAACTTCCAAACACGAAATATTGCCTCAAGTTAAAAGGGTTCGAATTATCAATGATACAAGCTGAGTCAAAATATACTTGTGTGGGTTTGCGTGGAGAAGAAATGAAACCACTAATGTTGGCTACATAGATTGGAGTTTAAATCTCAATGATAGCAGGAGATAAAGACATAATCACGAACATGCATAAAGAGTTATAGACAAATAAATCATAATCATATGAAAACAAAGTATATGCAATTGCAACATATCTTATGCAAAGACTAATATTAACACAAAAAAAAATCAATGAATCACAAGGCAATTTTAAGAAAAGTATCAAGCAAATCAACACAAATAAAACGTAGCAAGTTTTAAAATAGAGAAGAATTAATAATGTGGGAAATGGAAAATGTAAAATCACCTATATGCGATCAACAAACTTCATGTAAGAATTTCAAAAACAAATAATATATGAAGGAAAATTTGAAACAAATACTAGAAAATGCATGATATACGAAATATAGATCCATCTAGATAAATAATACACATATCATGAAATACTTATTACAAATGTATGTACAGAAATAATAATATAAAAGACGTTTGAAATAATCAATAATTCATCAAAAAAAAATTTAAAAGACCCAAAACTATATATATAGATTTAAAAAGAAATGTATAATTATAAATAAATTTGAAAGAAAATATATAGAATATATAAATTATCCATATATACAAAAAATATATAATATACCACAATTCAAAATTTACGATATAGGAAATATTTACATATGTAGAAGTGTAATAAATATATATATAAAACAATAAAAATGATATATACCTAAAATACGAATGGCTTAATATAAATAAGATATACAAAAATAATAATATAATATTTAAAGAATGTTCATAAAAGAGAAAAAAATAAAATATATAATAAAACGGAATGAAAATATAGAAAAGAAAATAACAACAAGAAAAAATTAAAATAAGGTGGAATCAATTAATAAAATGTTAAAATACTATGAAAAGGGGGAAAAAGAATGAATGAATTAAAAAGAATATAAAAACATGAATTTTAAAAGAACTCAATGGAAATAAAAACAAAATTAAGGGGATAATTTGTAAACAAATAGAATTCCTAAAGCATAGACAAGGACTAGAATGAAATGCGCCCAAATGAATAAGGATTTAAAATACAAATATTCTAACTCACAAAAGGCAGTATTTAAATGAGGAGCAGATTGAAACGATGCGCAAATCCTTTGAAATAAAAACCGTTATTCAATCGTTGTTTTTTTTGTGTTCGTATTCAGTATCTCCTCTCATTTTCTCCAAAAAACTATCCTCCAAAAGGCTAGTGCCTAGGCCCTCCGTTCGAGACCAACAAAGGCCCGCCGATGGTGCGAGCACGGTGCGACTCCGGTGAGCTTCTCCCTTTCTCCCTTATATTTTGTATTGGTATTGTAAACCCAAATGAAAACGAAAAAACATAGTAAATAGCAAAAAATCACCTTTGAAGTATATTTTTGATTGCTTTTGTAATGACCCAAAATTCACGGGCATCGGAAAAGTACATTAACAGGCCTCCGTCTTAGTAAATCGAGTTCGAAATAATTACTAGAAATATTTATGAGTTTAGCGATGTGTTTAATTAGGTTTAAATTAGGTGAATTTAGCTTAATTAAGAGTAATTAGGAAAAATGACTAAATTGAATAAAAGATGAAAGTTAAATTGTAGATTAAAAGAAAATGAAGAGGACCAAAATGGAAATTATGCCATTTGTCCTAAGTGAGGCGGCATAAACATAAAAATCTGAGATTTTTATGTGTTAAAATATATATTAAATTATTATTATTAAAAGTAAAGTAAATAAAAAGGAAATAAAGGAAAGAAACAAAAGAATAAAAAGAAGGAAGGAAACAGAATAGCAGGAAACGAAACAGAGAAGAAACAGGGGAGAAAGAAAGAAAGAAAAGAAAAAGGGAAAATAGGGTTTTAAAGGTTCCAAGTTAATTTGGTAAGTCAATTTAGCCCATTTTCTTATGATTTTTGAGTTTTTGGAATCCTAGAGATAAATAGTACTTGTTTTAAGTAGAAATTTTGAAAGTCATTAGATTTCTAAGTTTGGTTCATGTTGAATAAAATGATGGAATTGGGGGTTTATTTGATAGAAATTTTGATTGGAATTGAATAAAGGATTGAATCGTAAACTAAGCTATAAGTTTTGAGTTTTAGGGATTAAATGGAAATAAATTCGAAATTATGAAAATATGCTGGAAATTTAATAGTTAAGTATGAGTTTGGACAAAATTTGAATAGAAATAAAGTATGAATTAAGATAGAAAAATAAGTGAATTTAGTTAGGATTAAATTGAAATTAAATCAACATTTTGTACTAAGACTATTTTAGACAGCAGCAGTAGTATAAGTTTGAAAAATCACCAAAAATTGTAAAAATTAAATTATAGGATGAATAAAATATGGAATTAAATCTTATTGAGTCTAGTTTCTTATAGAAGAAACAATATAAGCAATTGAATTGTAAATTAAGAGATATAATGAATTTTGTGAGACAAGGTCAGAATAAATTCGGGTTCCCCTGTTCTGACTTTGGAAAATCACAAAAAATTTAAGAAAAATAATTAGAGGCTTAAAGTTATATTTTTAGAATCCTTAATGAGTCTATTTTCAGGAGAAATCAACGTGAATATTATCCGAGTTCTATACTGTGATATAAGTAATTTTTAGTGAAGAATGGTCGGAACTATTTGACAGCAGAACAGGGGCAACTTTAAAGAATAAACTATACTTATTGGCTAAACCAAAAATTCTAAAAATTTTATAGTAAGAATATATGTGAGTCTAGTTTCAGGGAAAATTAGTGGATCTTAATTTGGAGTTTCCTAGCTCAAGATATAAATGATTTAGTAACAATGACTCAAGTAGACAGCTTTGAATGAACATATAAGTAAATAGTGGAATTATGTGTATAAAAATGGTTAAATTTGCATGTTTAGGCTCATGGATTAAATTGAATTGTGTTATATTGATGATTATAAATTATTATTATTTTCGTAGTTAACAAAGAACCCAAGACATCGGCGCACAAAGGAAAGGAGAAAGCTATCAAGGATTAAAACGAGAAATTCACGGTTTGTATTACTATAATTCAAATTACTTTTTATTAAATGTTTTATATCAATTCTATATTTAATAAGTGAATTATAAGGTAAGTATTGATATTTGAGTTGAATGAGAATTGAATTGGATGGTGAATGTGTATGTATAATTGAATTGTAAATTGATTTGAATGTGAAAATTTTAATTGAAAAGTAATCTTGGAATGGAAATGAAAGTGAATTGAGAATTGAAATACCCTATTAACTAGTCGGGCTAAGTCGGATATAATTGGCATGCCATAGGATCTGGAAGTGTACGGGAATTTGCCAGCTTTATTGATCAGGCACTTTATATGTCGTATTTCAGGCACCTCGTGTGTCGTATCAGGCACCTCGTGTGTCGTATCAGGCACCTCGTGTGTCGTTTTAGGCACTTTATGTGTCATATACTGATCAGGTACTATGTACCGTTTTAGGCACAATGTGCCGTACTGGTGTGTTGGGTTGGAATCCATGTATCCGTCAAAGTCCGGATTTGTTAATAGGGTGAATATCTAAAATGAGAAATTTAAGATAAATTGATTGATTATATTATTGAAATATTGAAAGAAACGAAAAAGTTGAATAGTGGATTGAAATTAAGATTGAAAATGAAAGGCATGAACTTAATGTTCATGTAGTGATTGAAATTGTTACATGTAATATGTGATGGAAACTGAAGAATAGATAAAAAATTGTATCGTTATTATTAATTAATGAAAGTTTAAGAATGAATTGATATTTGTGAAATTAGATAGTTACATGTTTGGTAATTAAAATTCTTTATTGCTATAATAATTTGAATTATGGTAATACCACTGAGTACGGAATACTCAGCGTGTGGTTGTTTCCGTGCGCAGGTTAATAGGAGTCTAGTACCCCGGTCCAGCATCTGAACGATCCCGACTCCAGCAAATTTTGGGTGATGTTTTCTTTCTTAATTGAAAGTGGCATGTACTAGATGTTGTATAAATTATACAGATATACTTGTAAAGTTGGTTATAAGAATGGTATACCATATTTTGTTATTAGTTTGATAAAATAGTAAATATTATATTATATAATTTAGTATAAGTTGGAATGAAAAAATGAATGAAGTTATTAGTTAATTTGGATTAATATTATGAATGTTTAGTTATTAAATGACTATGTTAATGAATTGGTTATGATTTAGATATATTTAGGTTTAAATTGTTTTTTATTGTGCCATTGGTTTTGGATTAGTTGGTTTTTGGTTTGAATTTGCAGGGGGTTTTATGTAAAAATTAAGAAGAAATGCTGTCGAAATTTTTGTAAAAAAAATAAAAATAAAAATAAAAAATCTCTGAATACTCGAACAAGTCCCGTTCCATTCCACTTTAATACTTGTGTTGGGCTTCGAAAGTCCATTATAGGGACATAATTCTTCAATTATACTATGAATGTTATAATAATTGTAAAATACCCATAAGTTGTCTGATATATCCGGTAATGCCTCGTAGCCCTGTTCTGGCGACGGTTTGGGGTTAGGGGGTGTTACAACTTTCTATAGATCTTTGTATGTATTTTGTATACAATCTCTCTAAAAAAAAGGAAAAAAAAAATCCCCCTTTACAATCAAAGATTTGAAGGCTTTATAGCCAAATACAAACAGTTACTCGCTCTTCTCTTGTTTCAAGTTGCAGGTCGTGTAGACGTGGGGGAGAACCAGACGTGGGCGTGCAACACGCGAATTGGGCGCGAACGTGGAACGGGTGCAGAGGCCATGGGGCGTGCGGCGGCTGAAAGTAGCCTAGGTTGTCCATGTTTTCTGATTTGGGCTATTGGGCCTGTGTAATCGGGCCTATATTTTGGGTCGGTATTTTTGGTCGGGCAAAATTCGGGTCTTACATTAATAATTTACAAAACGAAGAAAAATTCGCGGAGATGCTCGCATTGACAGTTACTTACCAACAGCCTTCTGACCAGTGATTAACAACAGAACTTCCATTAATCCTCACCACTTCCGGTTAACAACAAAAAAAATAAAAACGAAAATAAGAAGAACAAAAATAAAATGGAAAGGGGGAAGAAGAAACTATCGTTAAAATTAATTCCCTAACTTCCAAACAAATTTCTAACATATAACAAATATTTTCCTAACGCATACGATGGATTCGAACTCAGAACCAGACAAAATATAGACAGATGTTTAACCAGTGAACCAGCAGGCTCATTCTTGTTACAGTTTCACACTGAATCGAACTTTAGCAAGTAACGCGTACTTTTAGGTTGATTTCAAAACTAAAAAAACTTTTAGTGATGCGAGTCAAACTCCAGACCTTAAACTCAATCGCAGAACACAGAACCACAGATACAGAAATTAATTACTCTAGAATCTCACAATTAAATTATGTGATCGAATGCATTAGAATTAGTTGCTTAATCTGATCCAGATGGTGGCTAATAGACATAATAATTGAAAAGTGCATGCTTAATTTATATTTGAACCAGAATAAATTAAGGTTTGTAATAACTTAACTGAGCTCTATTACCTTGCATAGGTTTTAGGTTTATATGATTACATTGTTTCAAACCGACCCAGTCTCTATTACTTCACATAAGCTCTAAGAAACCCTTAGTTAAATATGATCAATAATGTGCATGTTTTATAAGTAAAAAGAATCCCGAAATGACTTAATATTAGTTTCAAGCTTATGAAAGATCGAATTGCTATTGAAATTTTCTCCGGAACATTATTAACGAGAACGAACTATGCCAATTGATGCGATTATTCTAGCCTATTCATGTTATCGTTGTTGAAATCTTGTGAGTAAATCCACATCATTCATTTTAATTATTCATCAAATTTAGATTAATTTGCATTAGGGATCACTTTGCATCTTAGATAATTACTTAACATCAACCAATCAAATTTATTGTGTTCTTCTTACTAAATTGTTAATATTAATTTTTCAAAATATTGATTAACATATACAGCCCATGTGGAGAGGATAACTCTTATACTTATTAATTGATAACGACTACAGTCCCTGTGGAGACGATAACTCTTATACTTATTAATTGATAACGACTGTATACACTTATACAAAACCACGTGTTGCAGTCTCGAAACCTAAAACCATGAGTTTACGAAGTATTGAGAAGTCTATAAATTTGGCTTCTGTTTTGCTACTTGAGATTCTTGTTCAGTTGTTGCAATTTGGTACTTTCTTTTATTCGTTGTTTTCGTAATTTCACTAGGAAAATGGTTAGACTTATAAGAGAGGGGGAAAAACTAGTAGGTCTTCATCGTAAAGAGGCAAAAGTAGGTTTTCTATTGTCGACAATAGAGCAACGACGACAATTAATAGGTTTTCTACTGTCGACAATAGAGCAACGACGATAATTAATAGGTTTTCTACTGTCGACAATAGAGTAACAACAACAATTAATAGGGCGGCCACGATCAATTCTAGGAGACCTCCGACAACCAAGAGCTGAAAGGGGCAAATCCCAAAACATTTAAGGGATTTTAACGAACCAATGGCAGTCAACAAATGTAAGTGTACTACAATGGAACAAGAAATACAAAGGGTGCCAAAATGTACAGTCTCCTCAGAAAACATCCTATGTATGAGTTTGTGCCAATTATTTATACAATTAAATTTATTAATGACATTTTAAAATAAAAAAATTACTCACTAAATAACAATATACATTATAATAAATTTAAACTTATTAAAATAATTTTAATAGTATTAGAATAAAAATTACTCAAAAACATGATACATTGTGTTTATAAAATTAGTACGTGTATAATTAGCAATATATAGATAACTGTATTGACAATGTTTTTAATTATTAAAATAAAAATTATTAAAAATTTAAATTGTTTTGGAAAGGTAAAAAAGCACTAATCACAATTAGAAACTTTGATACATAAGAACCAATGATCCCAATTCATAATATGATGGGAAAATGAGAAATTTTCTAAGAAATGAAGGTATTTCACAGCAAGGAACTCAATGCATAATGTCCAAAGCTTAACTAAACAAAACAAAAGTTCTCCCTCGTAGGCATTAAAGATTAAACACCATTTTTGGTCCATTACAAATTGCAACACTACCAAGCGGTTTAATCTAAAAGGCTACGTTACTCAATACTTAGGTGTTAGACACTAGTGTCAAATACAGACATTTCAAAAGGAAATAAAAAAAAATAGATCAATCTACAACTAAAAAGTAACCCAGCTGAGTGTCGACTATAGACACTTCAAAAGGAAATGAAAAGAATAGATTAATCAACAAGAAAAGTCAGCTGCAAGAAAAGGGCGTGAAAATGGAAACTCTTTTTTTATCAAACCACTCCTGCCAGAGTAGACCCCGACTAACATCATTATGTAGTTGGAGCCTAACTTGAAAGATTTTTCATTACAATGACCTGGAAGCCATGTCCCGTAACATGCAGCATATTATTACCAGAATTTTTCAGACACAAAATGATTGGACTAAGCATGCTTCAAGTTTTCTCCAACAATAGCAGTTGGAAGTCTGTCTTTAACTTTTTGAATCTTAACCCTTTCTGTCCTGCAGAAGAGGAGAAAAGAAATAATGATTATGAAACTAACAATATACTTATTCAAAAACATAAACAACCTAAAAGTTGTCCATTTTACAAGTATGCAATTCAACCAATGGCAATTGGGCAATTGGATCGATGTAAACCAAGCACACCTACCACCAATAGGAGGAACTATTCCAAGTACACAATTGGAATTCCCTACTATTGATGGATGGAGGATCCCTTCATTTGGCTACATTGATGTAAACAATACTTTGAAAACCAATACACCAATAAGGCAAACAATGTAATCTTGATAGCTTTCCACATGTTGAGAGAGGAACTTCAATATTATCAAATGAAATTGGAAGACATATGATGAACTAATTAAAGTTACGCAATGACTCCCTTCATTTGGCTAGTTTGAAAAACAAGAATTATAAAGATCTATCAACAGCAATTTCAAGAAAAATTGGCATGGGCAAGTCACCATATTCAACAAGAACATGTAGGGTTATTCATGGCTAAACTAGGTGATTCCATTAAATTGAATGTTCAAATGCACAAACCCCCTAACTTAACCACAAATGGGCCCCACTAGCCTTTGAATAGAAGCAAGAAATGCTACATGTAAAAAATAATCAGAGAAACTTGGCAAGGTACAAAAGGCTTATGTTATGGCGAGGTACAAAGGCTATTATTGTAATAATAGCTAGAGCCATTTTCACCTATATTGGCAGGTACAACATAATTTGGGCAATATGAGCAAAATCTACCTATACACACTAGTACTACCAATACTGACCAAAATTTATACCAAAACAGAACAGTAAAATTTGCTGTTCCAGTTTACTACCAGAACAAGGCATTCCAATCAATACAGGCAATACTGATACAGAATTGATTCTCATAGTTTAAGACTCTAAGAAGAGAATGTGTTTGGTAAGACTATTTAGTTTGATATACTTTTTGTACTCTCTATTTAAAAAGAACTGTGGAATAATAAAAGGCAAGCAAACTTTCTAATAAAAACCTGAGAGATCTAAGTCTCTATGTAACAAGGCCTAAAATTTCAATCTCGCTTTTGACACAATAAGCCATTCAAAATGTCATAAAAGAAAAGCAATTGATCTTGGCTTTCCCACAAAATCACCCGATGACACAAGTGCAAATTTACAGTTTAACAATTGCAATTTTACAACCACACTTTCTAATTTGATTCAGGAAAGGCCAAAAGTTGGAAAATCTCAAGGAATATTATTTTACAATTAACTTTTGACTCTTTATCAACAAGTATTTTCAAGGAATTGGCAAATGAAAAAAACCCCAAGTAAAGTTACCTTATAGAAGAGATGTATTTCTCTACATCTGGTTTCTGTTCAACATCATAGACAAACCATTTCTCACTAGGTGCAACTGGATCTAAGGTTCCAATATCTGTTCATTAAACATATGACTTAGAAACTTCCAAACTCATATGGTTGAAAACACATTAAAGTAATGCATTAAACCCTAACCTTGCAGCAATATATAGTTTTCACTGGTATACCCTCTCAATTTCCAGAAAGCACGACCACTAACATCCAATATAATAGGTGCTGTTCTAACAGCATCAGATCTCTGTGTCTCTGCAACAATTACGATGGAAAGTCAGCTGTTCAGACTTCAGAGACCAAAGTATATGCATGCCAAAACAAGTATTGAGAAGCAATTTAATGCAAGAATCACAAATGGAATAATCCAGGTTCACTTTTAATTACCAACATACCAGCTTCATATTATAGAAGCAAATAAATCACACATACAAACGTCAAGCATCTTCAACTTGAGCCCAAAAAAAACTTGTCTTAATGCATGATACCAACTAGTTCAGCTTTGTAAAAGTGAAAGATGAAAATGACATTTCTATTTGTTTATAGCAGAAAATTCCAGTGCATGATTAGAATTTAGAATGCTATTATCTAATTGTTTCTGAGATTCCTTAGCTTTTCAAAAATGGTACTAGTGATTATTTGATATCCAAAAGCAACAGAAAAGGGTATGTGTTCATTATCCTTAATACACAATAAATATTCCCCATCTATCTCAGAACATGTTTGTGTTGGGTGGGAGAAGAGGATCGCATGGTCAATTTGCAACATAAATGAGTTTATGCACATTTTTCAAATAATTGCTTGAACTATAGAAATAATAAATTGAGAACATACTCCTTGGTAACATACGAATTGCCTGGCACACATCTTCATGCACTTGAATTACTTCTCTTTTTATTTGTCTAACAAGAACCTCATGCTCAGAAACTGACAGAGAAGCACCACTTTTTTCAATAATAGCTTTGGCAACCTCATCTTGCATTTTCTGCCTTAATTGTTTTTCCTGTAGTAAGTTAAAAAGTCAGTTTGCATGCGGATGCTTAAGATCACTACCAATTTGAAAAAAGAGAGTAAAATTACACACATTACCTTATCCCTTGCAACAAGAATCTTTTCTTTTGCTTCCTTCTCACTATCAACAAACTCAGAATTTTGCTTGTCAATCCAATTCCTCAATGTTCTGAAAATTTACAGAAGAAATGAAAAGAAAAGAATCCTAATGTACAATAGATATTTATTAAAGTAATTTTTTTTAAAAAAAAAAAGAAGAGTTCTAATCTATAAATATCAGGCCTTGGCTTTCATCCCTGTTACTTACATTGTGCAAAGGGCTTCATCACACAAAATGTTTAAGAGTTTAAGCTTTATAGAACTGTCTAGCACATTATATGCATCCACACCTCCATCATAAAGATCAGAAGAAACTTCTCTGAGTGCACATTGGGATTCAGAAACACATTGGCCAAGGGCTCTAAACCATGAACCATTGTCACTTGCTTTGAAGGGTGGAAATCTGAACAGCCAATACAGCATAAAATTATAATTCAATTTTAAGAAAGAAGGTAAAAATCAGCAGTTAGGGCATTTATTTATACTTCTTCCCCATATCTTTTTGTATTAGAGACAACAATTGTACATGGATTTGGACTACTGGAGAGTACTGTAATCGGCATCTACCACGTCCACGTATTATTTCTCTGATTACAGATTCTGCTTGCCCTTTCTTCATATCAAGAACCTATGGCATACCAAACAAAAGAATAACCAAAAATAATTACTAAATTAAGTAATCTTGGGCAGATGAAACAAAAACAATCAATTGTTGACCAAGTACATTCAACCAGAAAAACAATAAATACAATATCCTTAAGTAATCAGAATTCATGACTCAAAATCCAAATTACAGAAAGAAATTTCATCATAACAAGGTCTTTATAATCAAATAGTTCTATGTTATTCAACTATTGAAAAAGTTAAGATTTAAGATGATGCATCTAGGGTTGAATGTTAGGTTTCTATCATAAATATATAAACCAAAAAAACATAATACCAAACTATCTTACATACCGCTCCAAAAGCTGCACAAAACTCTAGGAACTGCAATGCATGACCAACATCTTTGGGAGGTAAATCAATGCCAGTAACAGTTATTAAGCTGGAGCCCTCAGGCAGTTGAACGTCTAGGTCAAGTTTTTTGCCTCTGCAAGGCTTTATAACTGACTGGAGCTTGCCACTGCTGTTATCATTCTTGCAACCATTTGAACCACCAGAATCCCCACTTTTTACACCACACTTTTTCTTTTTAACTGGAGATACAGTGTTGGTTTCAATAACCTGCCTGTTAAGATTCTTTTCTGCAGCCACAGATTTTTGTTTTGACTTCAATTTTTTTCTAGACTCCTCGTCAGAAGTCACAGACTCCCTTTTCTTAGAGATATCCTCCAAAGCTTTAGCTCCATTTAAATCTCCTTTCTTGTTTTTTGCACATTTAACTTCTTGTCCTTTGCTGAGACCAGAATGATCACCAATTTGCACTTCTTTATTCAAGTTTTTGTCATCTGACAGACAATAATTTCCCTTCACTGTTTTCTTTGAAGATTCCTTCAAGGTTTTAGGCTTTTTTAGACCAGTTTTGTTCAAAGAAAGATCATGATCCCCATTACCATTACACAATTCCTTCAATTCCTCACGTTTCATCTTCTTAGATTTCTTTTCGTCAGGAAATAATGTCAGATTCTCAGAACCAACTTTGGAATCACAGTCTCCATCAAAAGAATTTTCCTTCCCAAGCATCTTTGGTGAAGTGGCCATAAACTCCTGTAAACATCAGAGACAAATTCATCACCCAAAAACTGTGACAAACCAACAGCATATTACCATCAGGAAGAAAAATGAAACCAAACCTTTGCTTGCTTGTTTGACAAAACACCTGTATCTTTTATAAACTTTTCATATCCAAAATTTTCAGGTCCTTTAGCTTGAAGCAATTCTTGAACAGAAGAGAACCCAGTTTTCTTGGCCATGTGCACTAGTATGCCAGTAGGATTTTGACCCTTTTTCTTCCTAAAAAAATACAGTCCCAGTTAAGACTTGGTCAACAATCATCAACTACAATTGGGATATTCTTACAATCAGCAACTACGATTGTGATATTCTTACATGCAGCAACTACAATTGCAAATGTCTCTGCACTTGGGACATTTCCAATCAATTAACAATGCAACTTCTTCTGCCTTCTCTCCATATCTATCCAATATCAATCCAACAAAAATAAAACTTTGTAAGTTGACAGCCTTATCCAATTAAATAGTTCAAAAAGTAAAACGTTAGAATGAAGTAACAACCTGTTCAATAGACATTTATGACAGTACTTAATCCTACATTGCTTGTCCTTTTTCAAGTTCTTGCATGGAGCCAAGAAATCCATTGTTTTTTGCCGGCACTTCAGCATTTGATCCCAAGGCAAAAAAAGACGTCAGGGAAAAATAAATTTAAAAGCTAAAAGTAGAGAATTGTAAATTTAAAAAAGAAAATTCCAAACCAATTTTAATCTAACATTTCTATATAACTCAATCCCTCATTATACATGATTTATCAATCTATATAAATATCTAACAAATATAAGTATATCGAAGTTTGACCCTCCAAACATCACCAGAAAACTTGAAAGAAATTAAGCACGCACACGTCCAAAACATACGATTCCAGGGCTCAACCACTCAAGTTCAAGTTACAAAAGCCGAATGACAAAAACAAGTCTGAATAATCAAATACCATATAAGAGGAAAAACTAGAAACATGAGTGTTTCCTAATCAGCTAAACAAAACCAAAAGCAGTATAAAACCAACATTTACCAGTGGATAAAATATCACTTAAACCAAAAACAAATAATTAAAAACAACTCCATGGAGTCAATTAGAAATGAAATATAAAAAGAAAAATAGAGAAAAAAAAAACCTGGTGGCAAGTTTTTCCATTTTCAGAATCATAAATTCTTCGCCCGACGCGAATTCCATTTCCATTTGTTTGATTCGCCTCTTCAATTTGAGAAGCAGAAGTTGAAACAACAGCCATTTGCCTAGTTCTCTTTTCTTCTCTCAAATTCTCAACCAAATGAAGCCTTTTGGGGTATGTTTTATCGGACGTTTTCAACTTTAGAGTTGGTTTTCAGTTTCCCGCTTCCTTGTAGTAGCGGGAAGCAGATTTGAGAGACCAAAGTATAAAATTTTTCACTTAAAACAGGACGGAAATGGCCGGGAATCCAAATTTTTTAAGAGAGTTGGGCGCCAAATCGTCTTGCCCTTCTAGTAAGAGGTAAATAATAACCGTGCCCTACAAAGGAAATCCAATGGGCCAACTAAGAGATTTAGATAACCTTCTCTTTATCGAGAAATTGTTTTTATCTGGAGTTAAATTGTGTATTTTTATTATAGTAAGTATGTTATTTTATTATTTTAATTGTGTATTTTTTATTATTTTTAAAAAAATAATATGATATTTTGTCATTTTTTAGGATCAAAATATAATTTTATCATTATTAATTTAAAATTTTAAAAATTATAAACAAATCTATATAAAAAAATTTCAGAGATTGTAGCCCTTGCTAGCCTCTTGAATTTGTCATTGTTCTCTTCATACTAGACTAGTTTATTTTTTGTTAGTTTTTTTTATTTTAATATTATATATTCTGATTATATTACTCTTTTTAACATAATATATAGAACTATTTATAATCTTTCTCAACTCATAATAAGAGAATAATGCATTTCAGTCAATCTAAACTTTTTCTTTTTCTTTTTTTTTAAATTATGTTTTGAATGATTTAGAAAAAAGGAAAACGAAAAGGATAAAAGTTGAAAGTCTTTTTTAAGTTGTTATTACTGAAAAAATATATTAAATTTTTTCCTAATTAGGGCATATTTTAATGTACAAATATCTAGTACATAAGGTAAGAGATTGAGTTTATTGTTTTTATCATAACTCAAAAGTTTTATTGATATAGTAACTTTACAAGTATTGTCTCAAATCTAATATTTAAAATTTCTTTAGTTAGATTGTTTTTGATGAAAATAAAAAAAAAAGATTTTGAAAATTTTTTAACATTCAAATTTTCAAAATTTATTTGATTGTCATAATAAATTTTCACTTAGACCGTAATTGAAAAAAAAATCAATTCACTAAAAATTAATATTTTTATAATTTAATTTTTTAGATACGTTTTGATGATTTACCATAACTATTAGATCTTTTATATATATATATAAAAGTGAAAAAAAAATGATAGGTTGAAAGAGTCCTACTTATCACTTAAGATAATAAATTTAATTGTTATTTTATTTTTATTTCATTCAAGATTATATTATTTTTTATTGAACAATGTAATTATATTCAGTATTTAATTTTAAATAGTTCATAACTTAAATTAAGCATTTCAATTTTTTATATTTATTTTTCAACACTTAAACTATATTTGATAAGTGCTGAAAAATTAAATTATAAAATATATTTGATATAATGTTTAAAATTAAATACTAAATATAATTAAATTATTTGATAAAAAATCATATAATTTTAATGTTTAAATTCAAATGTCTTTATATCCTGAAATTACAATCTCCTCTTTTATACTCAAGAAACTATTGGATTACAATAAGAGATTACTCCAAATCATGTCAAACAAGAGAATTTGTGACACAACTTATTTGTGTTAGAAAGGAAATTTTAAGAGCAATGTAGAATTTTAATTTAAGAATAATAATTATTTGAACAAATTAATTATAAAAGTATAATTTTAAATTATGTTAAATTAAAATATAAAGATTAAATTTTAAATATAATTAAAGTAGAAAATACTGAAATTTTACCATTATTTTACAATTGAAAAAGAAAAGAATGGAGAAGTAAAAACACTGCTGTCGTGTAAGGAAAGGCAAAAGCCTATTTTTTATAGTTAAAAAAAAAACGGAAACAGATCTAAGAACCATTGCCCATAAAATGAAGAACAAAATAAACACGTGTCTGAAAATAAAGAAGTCTGGGCTCTACTTTTATATTTAGGAGTACAGGTGGTTTTTCATTATTTCGTACCACACCAATTTGCAACTCCAAAATTCTGAAAAAAAAAAAGGGAAAAATTGCAACTCCAAAACCAGGAATAAGTCTTTTCAGTTTAATATATATATATATATATATATCTTTTATTATTGTATGTTATTTTTAAATATATATTTATATTTTAATTTTGTAATTTCTACGTACATATGTCACGGGTCACGGGTCACGGGTCACGGATTAAAGTCTGTGACTAATATATAAAAAGCATCTCATAGATATCAATTAATTAAATGAGTCTTATTTTACCTACTTAAATTGATTCGATTTGTAGAACATGTATAGAAACCTATTTTCCTGAAGTGTTGGTGATTTAACATTTAAGAAAAATTAAAATTTCCATGGTAAACATGGATTGGGTAAATTCCTTAAGAATCACAAATTTAAGGTTAATTTAATCTTGATAACAGAAATAAAGTAAATTGTACATTAAATCTAGAGGAACTCACCCAAGGGTGAAGCAAGAAAAAATTTTTAGAGGTCTGAAATTAAATTATAATTTTTACGATAGTAAAAATGTAATTTCATCATTTTAATGACATATATATTTATATTTTTTAAAGGATTAAATTTTTTTATCATTTTTAAGAGAGTCAAAGTGTAATTTATCTTTACTAATTTAAAATTTTTAAATTTTTAAAAAACCTAAATAAAAAAATTTATTTTAAATGGGCCAAGCCCTTGTCAACCCCTAACTACACCCTTAAATTCAAATATAAATAGAAATTTCCCCCTTATTTGTATTCATCCTATTATAGTACATTAATTATCTCATTCATAGTAATTGAATATTATTGAGAGCATTTATTTACACATTATGTGTTATTGCTATTTTGTGGCTTTTATGTTATTTTATTATTTCTTTATTTTTTGAGTTGTTTCCATTTTATTTTCAGTATCTTAGAGAATTTGTATTGTGAATTTTTAATATTCGAGAATTAAAGTTTAAATATATTTTTTTTAAATCCCTTAAAACTACACGGAATGTGAAACTACAATTCTAACCAATAGAAGGATTTATAGTAGATTAATATAGAGTAGGATTTCTAGTATATTAATACAGAGTTAGTGTTTTTCCATTATTTCCCAACATACCAGTTTTGCAACTCCAAAACTAGGAAAAGTTTTTGCAGTCTAATATATATATATATACATACACACATACATTAGAGACGAATTGATGAGTAAATTTTGTTATTTTTTATGTTTTCCACGTTTGTGATATTACTAATATTTAAATTGCGTTTGGAAATGTGTCTTGATCAATGGTGTTAAAAGAATAAGATTTAATTTACATTTTTATAATTCAAAAAGGAAAAGAAATCTTAATGTAAAAGTTAAAAAGTGATATAATTTAAAAATTAAATCTATCATTTTAAGCTTGAAAAATGACAAGCTTAGCTCCTAATGTTTATTTATTTTTATCATTTTAGCCTTCTTTTGTTATTTTAGCTTTTAACCTTTAAAATTTAGTCAATTTATTTACTTTTAGATAAAAATAAAAAAACTGATTGAATTATTAAATGGTAGCTCCTTTGGCATTCTATGCATACTTCACTATTAATATAAATAGGTTTTTTAAAAGTTTTTATGAACTTTTTTAAATTTTATTTTTCATTTTAATGAATTATAGGAGAATTGTCATACAAATAGCCACATCAATACCATTAAATTTTTAATAGATCAATCAATTTTTCGTTCATTAAATTTTAAAAGTTGAGAATCCCCTCAAAAAGAATAAAAATCAAAATAAGTAAATATTAGGAAATAAATTTATGATTATTCCTAGATGTTATCACAATCAATCGTATAAATATCACGATCATCGACAGAGACATGTCTGATATGTTAGGGAAAAACACTTTCCATACAAAATCCGCGAACAAAAGCATGCACGTGAACACTGAGAAAGCTGGCAGCCATTTTTTATTGTATAAAAGACAAGAAACAAAAAATAACATTATCATCATAATCGACATTAACTACAACAAAATCCCAAAGGAAAACAATCTACCATGAGATAGTTTTTGAAATCTGTCTAATCATAGCTACATTTTTGCTCTCATTTTCATACGTTCAATCTGTTCTTCCAAAAAGGAGGGGAAAAAAACCCTTTTTGATTGAGATATTTTAGAATCTCAACAAGCCCACCAGTATGTTATATTTAGCCATCTTTATCTGCCTCTAAAACGAGAGAAAACAGAAGATACTTTTCCTTCCTGATTTGTGTTTGTTTCTCTGCTTTTTTCTCACACATGACAAGCATCCTGCAGGTTGTCTAATTTCTTCATCCTTTTTTGTTTCTTCATTCTCTCTAGTTTCTTTCACTTGAACCTGCATTCCAACATTTCAATTCTCATATCAATATCATACTTGGTTTAAGTGTTTCAGTCGTTTAATTCCATTCTAAAATTGTTGAGTTACTGAATTGAAATCTTTCGAAATGTTGGTTGTTGAAATCAAATTAAAACTTATTTTATGATGGTATTGGAACCCACCATTGTTTGAAAAGTCAAATGGGGTGGGCACCGAAAGTAGAAAGTAATATTGGTTGGCAAGTTGGGTTAAAAGTTGGCATGGGATAATTGCAATTTTGGTTCCTAATTGTATAGGGACATTGCAAGTTGATCCTTGAACCTCAACTATAAATAGGCCTAACCATTGCTTACTTTCTTCATCCCATAATTGACATTCTCTACTTAAGACATTATTCTCTCTCTTTATTTGTAAATTTCACTTGTAATTTTTGGAGTGAAATATATTTGGTAGTGCCCGAGGACGTAGGCAAAATTTGCTGAACCTCGTTAAAATTCTGGTGTTCTTTATTATTTGTTTTGCATATTTTGTGAATGTGATTGTAGTGATTTATTGTGCTATTAAATTACGATAGAGGGATATTCTGGCTAGGAAAGACTTGGTATTTAAGTGATCTTCGTGATCTACCTCTCTTTCCTGGGAATTGAACTTAGTGTGATTTTTCAGTACAATAATTTTACTCTTTCACACGCTTCCGCGCAACAATTGGTATCAGAGCCAGGTTCGTACTTGGGGAATACGACCGTTTATGGTACTATTCACGTATA
Organism: Gossypium hirsutum; assembly: GCF_007990345.1. NCBI lineage: Eukaryota > Viridiplantae > Streptophyta > Magnoliopsida > Malvales > Malvaceae > Gossypium > Gossypium hirsutum. The sequence continues at coordinate 10,230,855 of NC_053430.1, forward strand.
CAACACTATTCACGTATACGATACTATTCACGTATACGGTACTATTCACGTATACGGTACTGTTCACGTATACAATAGTTGGGATTGAGGAGAAAAATGGCAGCAGCATCGTCATCAGCAAGGACTACTGTGACATGCAAAATTTGAAGTAGAGAAATTTGACGGTACCAATAATTTTGGTATGTGGCAATGTGAGATCCTGGATGTCTTATGTCAGCAAGAGCTAGATATAGCCCTTAAAGAAAAACCTGACAAGATGGATGACAAGGAGTGGGCCAAGATCAATAGACAGGCGTGTGGTACAATCCGCCTATGTTTGGCCAAAGAGCAGAAGTACTCTGTCATGAGGGAGACATCAGCGAAGAAGTTATGGGATACACTGGAAGAAAAGTTTCTAATGAAAAGTCTTGAAAACAGGCTTTATATGAAAAAGAAACTTTATTGATTCACGTATGCACCCGGTATGTCGATGAATGACCATGTGAACTCATTCAATAAAATTTTAGCAGACTTGCTAAATTTGGATGAGAAATTTGAAGATGAAGACAAGGCATTATTGTTGTTGAATTCCCTTCCTAATGAATATGATCATCTAACCACCACATTGCTTCATGGGAAGGACACGATCACATTTGATGCAGTCTGTAGTGCGTTGTATAGATCTGAGACTCGAAAGAAAGATAAAAGAGATCACAGAGATACAACCGCAGAAGTCTTAATAGTAAGAGGTCGTTCACACAGCAGCAAATCTGGTAGAAGGGGAAAGTCCAAAGGGAGACCCGCCAAAGATGAATGTGCCTTTTCCCGTGAAAAAGGGCATTGGAAAAAGAATTGTCCTAAGCTACAAAAGGGCAAGGCTATTTCTAATGCATGTGTAGCGGAGCATGATGAGGAGTTAGACTTTAGCTTGGTTGGCATGGCAATGTCATGTCAAACGGATGAGTGGATTTTGGATTCAGGATGTACTTACCATATGTGTCCTAATAAGGACTGGTTTTCTAGTCTTAAAGAGCTAGAAGGTGGAATTGTTCTTATGGGCAATGATAGTGCTTGTAAGACAATGGGAGTGGGTACAGTCCAATTGAAGAATTACGACGGCTCAATCCAAGTCTTGACAGATGTTCGCTACGTACCTAGCCTGAAGAAAAATCTCATCTCATTAGGGGCCCTAGAATCTAAAGGGCTCACAATCACTTTGAGAGATGGATTACTAAAAGTAGTAGCTGGGCAACTGACGATGATGAAAGGCACAAGAAGAAATAACTTGTATTTTTAAATGGAAGTACAGTTATTGGATCAACATCAACAGTTTCTACAAAAGATGTAGATTCAGAGGCTACCAGATTATGGCATATGCGATTGGGACATGCTGGTGAAAAAGCTTTGCAGACATTGGTGAAGCAAGGCTTATTGAAAGGTGCAAATTCTTGCAAAATGTAATTCTGTGAACATTGTGTTCTGGGCAAGCAGAAGAGGGTAAAATTTGGTCCAGCAATTCACAATACGAAAGGAATTCTGGACTACGTTCACAGTGATGTGGGGGGACCTACCAAAGTAGCTTCTTTGGGAGGTATGCACTATTTTGTTACTTTTGTTGATGATTATTCAAGAAAAGTATGGGTGTATCTAATGAAAAGAAAAAGTGAAGTTTTGGATGCATTTCTAAAATGGAAGAAGATGGTGGAGACTCAGACTGGTCGAAAGGTCAAACGACTTCGATCAGATAATGGTACTGAGTACAAAAACGATCCATTTCTACAAGTATGCCAAGATGAGGGCATTGTGCGACACTTCACTGTTCGGGATACACCACAGCAAAATGGGGTGGCAGAACGAATGAATCGAACTATACTGGAGAAAGTTCGATGTATGTTGTCCAATGCTGGATTGGGCAAAGAATTTTGGGCTGAGGCAGTTACATATGCGTGCCATCTAATTAACCGTTTGCCATCAGCTGCAATAAATGGAAAAACTCCTATGGAGATGTAGACTGGTAAATCTGCTACTGATTATGATTATTTGCATGTATTTGGTTCCACTGTATATTATCATGTAAAAGAATCTAAGTTAGACCCAAGAGCAAAGAAAGCATTATTCTTGGGTATAACTGATGGAGTAAAAGGATATCGTCTCTGGTGTCCTGATACAAGGAAGATTGTTTTCAGTAGAGATGTGACTTTTGATGAATCAACCATGTTGAAGTACAAGGATTCACAAAAGGATGACAAAACCAGTAGTACTTTGCAGCAGGTGGAGCTTGAAAAGGTTAACGATGATCCAGCTAATATTGAAGGGACAAATGATGAAGAGGTTCCTACCCAAGAACCTCTACAGCAACAAGATTCAATTGCATATAGAAGGCCAAGAAGAGAGATTCGTAAGCCTGCTCGCTTTGATGATATAGTGGCCTATGCACTTCCAATTACAGATGATGATGTTCCTTCTACTTACACAGAAGTAATAAGTAACCCTGATGGTGTAAAGTGGAAGCAAGCAATGAATGAAGAAATGCAGTCTCTTCATAAAAATAAGACCTGGGAGTTGGTGACACTACCCAAGGGAAAGAAGGCAATTGGATGCAAATGGGTATATGCAAAGAAGGAAGGATTTCCTGATAAAAATGAAATTCGATACAAGGCTAGATTAGTAGCAAAGGGTTACGCTCAGAAAGAAGGAATAGACTACAATGAAGTGTTTTCTCCAGTTGTGAAGCATTCGTCTATTCGGATTTTGCTAGCCTTGGTTGCGCAATATGATCTTGAACTAGTTCAGCTTGATGTGAAGACCGCGTTTTTACACGGTGATTTGAAAGAGGAAATCTATATGACTTAGCCAGATGGATTCAAGGTTGCTGGAAAAGAAAATTAGGTTTGCAAACTGACAAAGTCGCTTTATGGATTGAAGCAATCTCCGAGGCAGTGGTACAAGCGATTTGATCAGTTCATGAAAGGGCAAAGGTACACAAGAAGTAAATTTGATCATTGCGTGTATTTTCAGAAGCTACAAGAAGGAACTTTCATATACTTGCTCTTATATGTTGATGATATGCTAATAGCATCTAAGAGCAAAGTTGAGATTGAAAGATTGAAGACTCAACTCAATCTCGAGTTTGAGATGAAAGATCTAGGAGAAGCTAAAAAGATTCTCGGCATGGAAATATGAAGAGATAGAGCTCATGATATAGTTAGCTTGTCTCAGAAGCAGTATTTGAAAAAGGTACTACAGCAGTTTGGCATGAACGAGCAGACAAAACCTGTAAGTACCCCGTTGGCTTCTCATTTCAAGCTTTCTGCACAACTATCTCCTTCGACAAATACGGAACGAGAATACATGTTGCAAGTTCCGTATTCTAATACAATGGGTAGCTTGATGTATGCAATGGTGTGTACAAGACCCGACATTTCACAGGCAGTTAGTATAGTGAGCAGGTATATGCATAATCTTGGAAAAGGACATTGGCAAGCTGTGAAATGGATTCTACGGTATATTCAGAAGACCGTGGATGTTGGATTACTGTTCAAGCAGGATAATACACTTGGTAAAGGTGTTATTGGGTACGTTGATTCTGACTATGCCGGTGATTTGGACAAGCGAAGATCAACCACCGGTTATGTGTTTACACTTGCTGGAGGACCAATAAGTTGGAAGTCTACACTACAGTCTACAGTTGCATTGTCAACCACAGAAGCCGAGTACATGGCTGTAACAGAGGCTGTAAAGGAGGCTATTTGGTTACAAGGTATGGCTAAAACCTTGGGGTTGGTTCAGGACATATCGACGTACATTCCATTTTGTGCGGGAAATTATTGAAGAGGGGAAAATTTGTCTTCAGAAGATCAAGACTGCAGATAATCCCGCAGATATGATGACCAATGTGGTAACAGCAACCAAGTTCGAACATTGTTTGAACTTGATTAATATCCTGCAAGTTTAACAGTTGAAGAAGGCACTATCAAGTATTGTTGTCAAAAGCAGAAAGAATTGTGTGAAGATAAGATTATCGTAATCAAATCTTCAAGATGGAAATTATTGGAACCCACCATTGTTTGAAAAGTCAAATGGGGTGGGCACCGAAAGTAGAAAGTAATATTGGTTGGCAAGTTGGGTTAAAAGTTGGCATGGGATAATTGCAATTTTGGTCCCTAATTGTATAGGGACATTGCAAGTTGATCCTTGAACCTCAACTATAAATAGGCCTAACCATTGCTTACTTTCTTCATCCCATAATTGCCATTCTCTACTTAAGACATTATTCTCTCTCTCTATTTGTAAATTTCACTTGTAATTTTTGGAGTGAAATATATTTGGTAGTGCCCGAGGACGTAGGCAAAATTTGCTGAACCTCGTTAAAATTCTGGTGTTCTTTATTATTTGTTTTGCATATTTTGTGAATGTGATTGTAGTGATTTATTGTGCTATTAAATTACGATAGAGGGATATTCTGGCTAGGAAAAACTTGGTATTTAAGTGATCTTCGTGATCTACCTCTCTTTCCTGTGAATTGAACTTAGTGTGATTTTTCAGTACAATAATTTTACTCTTTCACACGCTTCCGCGCAACAGATGGAGGTTACAAGGGATCTGGATATGAATTCAGACACTGAACCCAAGTGTTGCACCAAAGCATGTTTTACATCCACCAACATGATATATGTTCTATAAGACTGATTTCTCCAGTCTTATAAAGGGTTAAGGACTGAAATGTACCCACAATGTCTATCAATGGCATTTATAAATGTAGAACTTGATTGAAGAGCATAGCTTCAATCGATCATGTGTGACAAATACAAGTTCCTGGTAGGTTCACGTTTTAGACGTGTCATATTCAGAAAATTTTAACGTATAAAGTAACTAAAACAATATATAGAATGATTCAATGGTGGCAAGTTCAATGTGCACAAATCCTTCACCTGGCACCCTGCCATTATCATTGAGAGACTAAAAAGAATCAAAAGAAATGCAAGAACAAAAAGTGGAGAAAGCGTCTTTGGTTGATCCACATAAAAGCAAAGAGAAGGAAGAAAAATAAAGACCAGCATGATTCAAGGTAGGGGAAAAAAAAGATTTGCTTTGGATTTGATGACTTGGTTTTGCTGATTTTGTTTGCAGTTCCTTGTGTTCTGCCATTGAAAAGACTGCCGGAAGAAGTGGAAGACAAATCCAAGTTCAATTGTGTGGTGGAAAAATCAGGCTGATTGAGAGCTTTTATTCTGTGTTGCATACACCAATTGGATCGCGTGTACTTATCAATCTTGGAGGGACCAAATAAAGATATTCTTAGTTCCCCACTTTGGAAGGGCACAATTCAATTATTTGTGTAGGATAACAGGCTAGTTGGAGTGGAGGGGCATAACATTTTAAACCTTTGGGAAGCTTATTGCGTGCCCACAAAAGCCTGAGGGACCAAATAATCCTACAGTCCCCTACACTGTAACTATCACTGTTCAGACAATCAAGCAATCTTGAAAACATACCACAATAAGGTAAGGAACATGTAAGGACAAAGCAAAGCAGCTTTATGAAACCCAATTTGGATACTAGAAGAAGCAGAATTGCATGCATTCCATGGATATTTTTCAGCTTTCCTACTCTTCTTATGTGATAAGTACTTGGAAAATTTGGAAGCCTGTAAGCAAGCACGCTGAGGGGTGTGAATCATTGCACCGACTCTATGTTCTACAACTCCTTTGAAGACTAGAGTAATGAGTTTTTTTTTTTTTTTTTTTTTGGTTTTGTCCTTCGATTTCTCAGAAAGGGGAAAATCGAAAATGAAAACATAAGCTAAAAGAAATTAACTCTTAAGTGAACACTCAGAGAAACGGCATGAAAATATAACCTAAATGAAATGAACTCTAAGTGAACATTCATATTTCTCAAACAAAGCCCATGATATATGTGTACTTGAATCTCCTCCATGGGGAAGAACGTACCTGTTCATTAGCTTTTGATTTCGTGTTAGAATCAGTTGAATCTCCAGTTGCCGTCCCGCATCGCTTCAATGCTCTCTCTAAGATTGGAGGAGTTGAAGCAGGGCTAAGACTGCCTGAACTAAGATCAGGTGGTGTGCTTTGAATTCCCACATCTCGAGTCAAGCTCACAGCTTTCCTTTCTGCAAACCGATGAAATTATAACTTCAAAACAAGCTCTTTCAGGTGAAGGGGGAGAAAAAAGCATCGAGGAAATACTATGAGCCTTTCAGATTCAGACACTGACCTGGAAACTGATCTATGTCTTGTGAAACTGTTCTGGACGACTTTCTTTGGATATGACATGATGAATGGGAGTAAACGAGAGGAGCAGACATGGTGATTCGGTTTGTTAAGTTTCGAAATGACCTTCCACTCAGTGTTTTTGCAGATAAACATTCCATTGGAACCTCCCCTGAAAGAGGGTTGCAAATGTACTTCTCTGCTTCATTCCACTTAGAGTTCAAAGCAAACCCCTCTGGTGACAAGCATTCCCAACTACTGTACATTGTTCTTGCCTGCAAGGCTGCAAAAGCCCAACCAAAACAAATAAAGAAAAAACCCAGTTGATTTTGAACTGTTCAAAAAGCAAAGAGCTATGATTCAACAGTTACCTTTAAGAGCTGTTGTAAAGGAGTATGTTGAAGGGTCAATCTCATCTGGAAAAACCAGGGGAAAGATTTTAGAGGAAAAGTGGACGCAAAACCAAGCTTTGCATGAAAGAGGAACAAGAGAGGTACCTTTCAAACAATATCCAGGAGATGAAGCAGTGCTATAAATGGTTATATTTGATCTAAAAGACCTTGAATCTTCTCTAAAACTTCTGATATATGATGCTGAATATCTTCTAGAAGCAGTGCTTTCTCGGCTAACTCGAGCCTTGACACCCCATTCCCTCAAACTAAAATCCGGTTCATCGTATCGTCTTGAACTACAAGAAGATTGCTCCATGGCAGATGCCATGAATGAGCTATAATCTGGAATTGAAGACTTTTACAATTTTTTTTGATGTAAATTTCAAAATCTGTGGCTGCCATTTCAGCAGATGCCTGCTTGGAATCTTTTACCATACTTTCAAATGTAAAAGCAACCTTTTTGTTGAGCTCTAATTGGAACTTAAAAGACCGCTTTAAAGTGTCTTCTTCTTCCTTTGCCCATGCCCCATAAAATACATTTAAGGTGGTTATTTTGATAGTCATATGCTAAAACAATTTTACTTATTCTGTTTTCTATATCCTTATTATACAAGTAAAACTGATAACGCAAAAAAAGTAGAAAAGAACACTGCACAGCAAAAGCGAAACAAAAATGGTACTGATAGTCTCGTGCCAAGCTTAGATTCCTAAGTTGCTGCCTTTTTTTTATCACCTGCCAGATTAAAAACTGTTATACTTGGGTGAATAATGGTAATAAGAAAAACTGTTATACTTAAGAAAAACTGTTATACTTAGGTGAATAATGGTAATAAGAATGATACTAAAGCAATAATAATAATAATAACAACACACAGATTTTACATGAAAATTTTTTATTGGGAAAAATCACTGTTAGAGAAAGAAAAATTCACTATAGTTGAAAAACTAATAATATAAAGAGATTTGACTACTCTTATTTTAAGGGTTAAACAACTTTCTTATAATTAATATCCAATAAAAAAGTATAGATTTATACAGATTTACTTTGTGTGGCCCTTGATCTTTTGCCTTTCACAAATCACATTATTTTGCCTCTCTATTTTATTTTTGTAACAAGTGACAAAGATTCGAATCACACCCTAACAAAAACTTAATTGTTATTGAATTGGATATTGTAGTGATGAGAATAAAATAAATGATAAGATATGTGTTTGGTTTCAAGTGAAATCATGACTGAAAAATAATCACTAAAAATATAAAATTAGAATATGTATAATTAACTATTTAAGAATATATTTAAATTGAATAATAAAAATATATTTTATATTTCTATTAAATTATAATTAAAAATTCTATTTTATGAAAATTTAAATGTATAAGAAATACTTATATTAAATAAATAAATAATGGATAATATTAAAATTAGTATATTAAATATTAATTAAAGTCAATGTTGTATTAAAATAATAATAAAATTGAGGCGTATTGGCTAATCAATATTTTATCGGGGTATGGGCTTCTCTTCTGCCTTGCAAGCAGAACTTTCGGCAGTAGTACATGGCCTTCAAGTTGCATGGAGCAGTTTCAGGCGTCTCATTGTGGAGCTTGTTAACATTCTTAACTTTGCTGAGGCTAAGAACAGTAGCCTGATGTCGGTGCATGTAATTATCAAGAGAGTGGCCATGGAAATTTTAGATATAACATGTTATGTGCTTAGCAAATAGAGTTGCTGATAATCTAACCAAGAAAGGATTGGATGCATCACTTGCTCTTCAAGTTATCAAAGATATCCTTGACAAGCTAAGTGACTCAATTGCTCGTGATCAAGAACGCGCTCTTTACTGGCAGACTGTTTATACTTAATTCTTGTAAGGACGTTGCTCATTCCAAAGAAGAAAAAAAAGGTAAAAAAGAATTGGAGTCCCAAGCATCATTTGAAAAAAGATGATGAATGCAGTGGAAAATTGGACCAGAGATTATTCAAATAGCAGACCAGTCACCTTGCGTTCAGGGGCGTACGCAGGGGGCTGGCATGGGCCCCAGCCCCCGTGAAATGAAAATTTTTATTTTAGGCCCTTGAAATATTTTAAAAATTTTAAATAAGTAAAGGTAAAATTATACTTTAGCGTCCCTAAAATTATAAAAATTCAATTTAATTCTTTATAAATTATAAAAATACAAACTATAAAAAATTAAAGTTTTATCCGGCCCCCCTAAAAAATTTTTTTGGCTTCACCCCTGCGTTGCTATTATTTTTTTGTCTGAAGATTTCAACGCACAAGAGGCTCTAGTGCTTTCAAATATATTTAGTTATTTTTATTTTTATTTTTAAATTTAATTGACTACTTAATTTATGTATAAGCTAGTGTTGTATATGAATACTTAAAAAAAATGATTAATTTGAATAACATAAAAATTTATTACGTAAATGTGTCACCAAATATACTTAATCTTTTATGGATATTTAAATGATTATCACTATATCTAACATAATTTTCCAGAAAAAATAAAAGAATGTTGATAATATCATCCACATGCAAAGCATTTATTATTATACATTTATTTGAAATTTAGATTGAATTACTCTTTGTACCAAGTACAAAAGGCACCGGACTCATGCATTTTGCCCCTACTTATTTACAATCGGAACACCGACTGTTACAAAGTGTAGCAGGCCATTATGTTTCCTTTTGTTGTATTGCTGGAAATAGGTAGGCAAGTAGGTTTAATCTGCCGCCTCATGCATACTATAACATGGATTTTGATGTTGATTTAGCTCCAACTTTAGTTAAACAACACTTTTCTGAATTACAGTATGAGTTTTAAGATTAATCCAAAGGATACTTTTTTGAACCAAAATTAAATGATACTAATTTCACTATTATACTTTCCTACTCTCTTGAAAATCAGATTGAAATTTAAGACTGCCCGAGTAAGAAACTCGAAATGCGTTTTTTCTTTGCTTTTTACATTTCACTTGAGCAATATTCAAGAGGTCAAGAATTTAAACTTTGACCTTAATTAAATCGGTAAATTTAAGAACCGATTCTAATTATCTTCAAGTTTTTCTTTATCTTTAAACTACGTACAAGTTCTTTATTAAAATTTCATATATTTGTCTAAAACAATAGTGTCCCAAAAGCATCTCTCACGTGAACAAGAAGAATAAGCAATTATTAAGTGAAAGCATGGACATTTAATGAAATCTGTTACCTATAAAACAAAGGTTGTCAACCTTAACAACTCCAACTCCTCTTGCATCTAATCCAATCATAGTTGTGGTCCATAGCCTTAACAGAAGCAAGGCAATATATGTTGCTGAATCAACTCTATCATGTGTCGCAAGAAGAATCACAAGTATGGACAACAGGACATGGGCCAGTGGGGTCCCTCAAATTCAACAATTGTGAATTCCAGAATTTAGAATTGGTTGGATGGGTAGAGACTGTAAAAGTATAATGGAAATTTGTAAAGGGTAAACTCTGTCGTGGATCATTCGATGTTATTTCTATTTTGGTTAATTTAATTTTTTTGATAATTTAATTATTTTAATTAAAGTAATTATTTAAATTAGTCGCTGTCATTAAAAATTTTGTTAATCTATTAATAGATGGTAGATGTAACATTTTTTACTTTAAAATAAAATTAAAACACTTTTTTTAATTTGCTTACAATATAAAAATCAACTGTCATCATCTTCCCCCAACACCCACCATAAAAACCACTAATCCTCATCACCATCCATCACTGCTTTCCATCTCTATTACTCCACACTTCGTTACCTCACTTTCGCACCATAAAAATTACCTTACACGATTACTTCACTAATATAATTTTTTCTTTTAAAAAAATTAAATTTCTCAGTTCTACACAGAACGAGGGATACTAATTTTGAATTATTGGGAATTTAGGGAAAAAAAATTAGCTAAGAAGGGTAGCGTTGAGAATACCAAGTAAATAACTTTGTTGATACAGCAAAAGAATGTTATAAACTTTAATTTTCTGGAAAGCATCAAAAGCAAAAAAGATTTGTTATAAATAAGATATGCAGAACAGTGATTGAGAAATCTTTTATTTTTTCCTTGAATTTCGAACAAAGAACAATTAGTAAAATCTAAATTTACTAATATGGGCACAAAATATATTAATTTGACTTAAGGAATGTTAATCAGTTATGGGTTTTTGTCTATTTTTGGTGAATGTTTGAGTGGTTTTTATGTTGTAAATAAATTTTTAAAAAACTTATTTTGGATTAATTATAGAAAAGTTTCTACCTTTAGTCAAAAGTATAAAAAAATAAAAAAATATGTCAACAATCCATTAGTGGATTGATGAATTTTTTAATGGCAATGATCAATTTGAACAATTATATTAACTAGAGTGACTAAATTGACAAAAAAATTATAGTGAGAAAGATAGAAACAACGTATTTAGAGTGACCTACGATGTAGTTTACCTTTACTTAAATAATTAACAAATTAGTCCTTGCATTTAGTTTTTGGGTAAGGTAATCACAAATGATGAAATTAGGACCATTCTTTTCAACATGGCAACTCTGAAGGCACCTAGCTGTGATGGGTTTCACACCCTTTTCTTCCAAAACTAATGAGATAAAGTTGGTAGTTCTGTTTGTGGTTGGGTTAAAAGGATTTTCGATGGGGAGGTTATAGAGCCAACACTGAATAGACCCTAATTGTCATTTTACCCAAGGTCCAAAACCTTGAGAGCTTTTCTCGGTTTAGGTCCATCAACTTGTGCTCTGTTCTTTACAAGTTGGTCATAAAGGCCATTGTTAACCGCTTTAAAGTTGTCTTTCCCAGGATCATCACGCAGGAGCAGGCTAGGTTCATTGTGGGGCGCAACATTACAAACAATATCCTAATCGCGTAGGAAAATCCATTCAATGAGGAGTAAACAGAAGAATAGGAGCTGGATGGAAGTGAAGATTGATTTAGAGAAGGCTTACGATCGAGTTCGATGGGAGATTATTTATGTGCTATCGAAGTTGCAAGTATTCCAAATTTTCTTAGAAATATTATTATGTCTGCTATCACCAATTCTACTTTGTAGATATTGTGGAATTAAGTCCTAACTCAGAAGTTCCGGTCGACCAAGAGGATCCGTCAGGGGTGCCCATTATCTTTGTATCTCTTTGTCCTATGTATAGAGTGGCTTGGTCACACCATTCATTCAGCAATTCAGTCCAGATGGTGGTGCCTTATTTGCTTGAATCGTTCAGGTCCAACTCTCTCTCATATTTTTTTCGTGGATGATTTTATTATTTTTGGGCAAACAGATGTGTGTCAAGCCAAATTGCTCAAAGGGATTTTGGATAATTTTTGAGACTTTTCTGGACATCAAGTTAATGCATGTAAATCTAACATCTTTTCTAAAGGACTTTGTGAAGGATTAGCGAGATACCTCAGTGAATTTTTGGGATTCTCTAGAGTGCAAAACCCTAGTTTGTATTTAGGAGTTCCTATCATTCATGATAAGGTAATGAATAGCACTTTGAGATTTGTAGTCAACAGGGTTCGTAGTAAATTACAGAGTTAATTGGGAGGTGAGGCAGCTATCTCTAGCTGGTAGGGTCACTTTAGCTTACTCTATGTTGTTAACTATACCTGGTTATTTTATGAAATCGATGATGATCCCTAAAGACCTTTGTGAGGATATTGAGTAATTGGTTCAACAATCATTTAGGGATAGTCGAGTGGTGGAAGGAAGATTGCTTTGGTTAGCTGAGAGTATGTTTGTCAACCATGATCCTATGGGGGTTTTGGTATTAGGTGTTTGAGAGATCAGAACACCTCATTTTTCTATGATGCTTGGGTTTAATATTGTGTCTAATTCCAACACTCTATGGGTTCAGATCCTTCAGGCGAAGTTTGATGTTCCAAACGGGTTACTAGAAACCATATTGAGAGGTAGATGTTTTTTTCTTTGGAGGGGGTCTTTCTAGAGTCTGGTCATTAATCAGAGAAAATATTTTATGGTTAGTTGGGACTAGAAATATGATTAATTGTTGGCGGGATCCTGAATGTCGACCCTTTGGTTAATCATATCCCATCCCATTTTAATCTGGAAAGGAAGTGTGTGCTTAGTAAAATAGTTGTAGATGAAGGTTGTAATACCCCTAACCCGTCTATGTCATCGAATTAGGGTTACGGGATATTACGATAGTTAAAAAGTCCAATAATATCTCAAAAAAATTCAAAATTTTATTTAAATATCACAAATTAATAACCATTCATTATTCATAGCATACTTACAAAAATAGGACTTAAATCGAGCCTACGGAACCCAAAAATTAGTTTGGAAACAACTAATCTAAAAAATAGAAAAATGTGTTAAAAACTGAAAACAGAGGTCACACAGCGGTGTGGCAGAGCCCAGATTGTGTGGTTCAAAAACATGGTCATGTGGCCAAATCGTGTGACTTGGGCTTTGAGGCCGTGTAAACCTAGGTCACACGGCCGTGTCCTATTACTATGTAACAAACTGTGACCATGTTGGTAAACCTGCGCCAAAAATCAAAAAGACCACACGGTCATGCCATACAACCATGTGGGACACACAGCCGTATGACAGCCCGTGTCACAGATTGTGTGTATCCAAAATTTCTTCAAACTCAAGCAAGTTAACCTAGAACTCCATAGACGCCAAGCCAAGCATTTACCATATCATTGACCTATTCAAAATCTACCAAATTAAGTCAAAATATGTCAATTTACATACAACCTATGTGCCTAACCAATATTCCCTCATTGGCACCACAATTTAAACATGAAACATCAATAATTCATGCCAAGACTTTTATGCCTAAACATGTCCATACCATCACCATTTCTTTTACGTAATGGCATTAAGAAAAGCTCCACAAGTGACCTAAACATAAACACCTCTTTTTACCAACTAAGTATACATTTTGTAACCATTTTGTACCATTCAAGACAATCAATCCAAATATCCACGATTACCATTACCTAAACATAAATAGATACTAAGCACTAAATTCATCAAACTTTTTTATAGCTCATTCACAACCAAGGTATTAAAACATGAACATTAACTTGAAATAAGGACATCCTATATACATGCCACAAGAATCAACTATCGAACTTCAAAATCTATCGAGTCGAATGATGGTAGGTGTGGGCTTATTGTTGATCTAATCTACAAGTTCCAAATCTCCAAAATCTACAGAAAAATAATAATAACGGTAAGTATATTAAATACTTAGTAAACTCATACCATTTAAACTTCACTTACCTCAAATTCATAACATAAACAAGATTCAGTTTGAGATACAATTTAACCTATCAAAATTCAACCCACAATATTAATATAGACTTCATGCTTTGAGCTCAACCATATGAACATCCATTAGTAATTTTGTTTCTAATAAAACCAACTTTAATCTCATAATTGAACTATAATAACCATTTAGTCAATCACAATGATATGTCTCCAGAACTTAAATAACAAACCTTCCCAATGAAATTGATAATACTCTAAAATGATGTGTTTTTATATATTAATCATGTGTTTATTTTGAGCTTGAGCTTACTAATTTGAGCTATTTATGTCTTTTTATCTTGTAGGGGCTAAATTGGAGGTGAAAAGTAAATTCAAGGAAAAAATCGTCAATTTGGAGATCAAATGGGCTAATATGCAACATGGGACAAATATGGTGCCAAAAGTGCGAACATGGAAGGCACAAGGACTTAAAAGCAAATAGAAGAGATTTTATTTTGGAAGACTCTATTTTATTTTATTTTATTAGGATAATTAATATTAAGATAATTATTAGGATTATTCAAATTTAGGATTTTATTTTAATTATCTTTGTTTATCTTTAATTAAATGTATTTATCTTTTTAGAATTTAAGTTCAATTAGACTATCTCCCTAGCACTATAAATAGGGGGTGAAGTGACTCTATTTGGGAGCATCTTTTCTGTAAACACTCTCCCCTGAAAGTCTAGGCTTTTGTTTCTTCATATTTTCTTTCAATAAAATTCCATTTTCCCTTTTTATATGTATTTTCTTTTCCACCATTATCATGAGCCACTAAAACCCTTCTAGCCAAAAGTTGTCAATATTTCCCCAAAAAGGGTTCTTGAGGCCTAGAATCCGTACTTAGCCTTCTCACCAAGTATTCATCGTTTCTCCGCACTCCGGGCTGACGCTTTCGTCCATGGCCCTTAAGAAGTAAGCTTTTCAGCATATGCAAAGGCGGCCGTTTTGTATGTTCTGGAAGGATTGCATAGTCAGTTCGTTAACTTACTGCGTCAGAGGTTGGTGAGCCAAAGAGACAAAATGGCGTGGGATTCGCCATTGAGAAGCATTGATCTAGCATAGATTACTGGCTAGAGTTAGGTTCCCTAAAAATCATAAGTCTAATCTTTAGAACTGGTGGTCGTAGGCGTCCTCTTCCACTATAACTGGCTTACTTGAGTCAAGAAGGATCATCCAAAAGCCAAGGATTGAGCCCAAGGCGGAATGAGACAACCGGAGGCTGGAACTTTCCCATAAGAATTTATTTTCTCTTAAAACTCTCTTTATTATTTTTATTATTTTTGTAATCATAATTTCAGTAAATTTTAAATTCTGTTTTTATTTTATTTTTCGCTTCCAAAATCAATTCCTAAATTCTTTTTTTTTTCCATTAACGCAGGTTTTCTTGGGCACGATTTTGCCTAGGATTTCGAGAAACAAGCATTCGTATAATTCGGTCCTTGAGGATTCGACCCTACTTCCCCTTTACTATTTCTTTTTCGTTATTTTACAGGGAATAGGATATTTTTGGTGCTCTCAACGACCGCATCAAAAATTTCATAAAAGACCTCGGTATACAGATGAAAATAGTAGTGCTTGGTTACCCAATAAGGTCAACCTACACAATAAATTGTTTGGCCAGGGCTTAATATTCCCATATTCTTGAGTCTGCAGCAAATGCAGGAACTCGAAACCTATTTCCGTGTTCTTGAGTCTGCAGCAAATGCAGGAACTCGAACCTACTTTCGTATTCTCGAGTTCGCAACGTATGCGAGGGGCTTAGGCATAATTTAAAGAAGATTTTTTGTAATTTTTTTTATTCATCATTACGTGTTATATCAAAGAGCAAATGGATTCTTTTTGTTAACAATTTTATTCATTTCTACTATAAAAATCTGACATGCTGATAGAAAACTAGACATATACATGTGGCGTGCTACATGTACCTCGTCAATGTATCTTGTATTAATGTACACGTGAACATTCCTAGCGCATATTATGATTACTTAAAATTAAATATGGAGTATAATTGGACTGTTTGATAAATGTAAATTTCAAACCATGAAATTTTTTATTTTACACTTTGTCCATATATATATTTAACATTTCAATGTAAATAAAGTCGAAATTTAAATGTAAGGTCTTTTAAAAGATAATGTAATTTTTAAAGAAAAAAATAAAACAAAATTAATTGAAAATAATCTCCATTAAATGATACTTAGTTGTTTATCTATTTATCATTTTCACAATTTCACAACTAAATTTTATCACGTGATTTTTATTATGAATTATTGGTCATGTTTAAAAGAGGCAAAAAATTAGGTAGAGGGCTAAAAAGGGTTTTTTGTGTAAAGTTGAAGGGTTAAAAAAGTCAACTTAGACTTCATTTAATTTTTA
This sequence comes from Gossypium hirsutum, assembly GCF_007990345.1. Taxonomy (NCBI): domain Eukaryota; kingdom Viridiplantae; phylum Streptophyta; class Magnoliopsida; order Malvales; family Malvaceae; genus Gossypium; species Gossypium hirsutum. The sequence goes on from NC_053430.1 coordinate 10,247,133, forward strand.
TTTTTTTAGCCATTGAACTTGTATGTCACCCCAAAATGTTGATACTTGTTAACTTTGCTGATGTAGCAACTCACATGGATGCCACATCAACAAAGTTAACAAATGTTAAGTTTTCCATTTGTTTTAAGATGTTTTGACAAATAATGCAAGTTTAAGAGCTAAAAGAGACAAAAAATTTTAAAAGGATGATGTCAAAACCATTTTTTTCCTTTTAAAAACGGAAATTAAAAATGAAAGTCGCCGCCAATCCTTTTTTTTATGATATGTGATCGGATCACCTCGTGATTGATCGTTTTAATAAAATGTTTTAATTTACTAAAACAGTAATTTTGGTCTACGAAATTTGAGAAAATGGGTTCGGGAGTCGATTACATACGAGGAAGGATTAGCACCCTCGTAATGCCCAAAATTGGTACATAATTGATTAGCTAATGTCTTAACGTCGAAAGTTCAAAACTCGAAAAGAATTTAAAATACAATCCTTCCCTTTTTTTGCTGACTTAAAAAGATGCTTGGATAAATTAAAACCAGAATTAAAGACCCACTTGACTCGAGATAACAAAATGTCACATCCCGTGAGTTAGGACACGACATTTGAACCCTCGAAAATAAGCTTGCCTTTTAATCATTTTATTTTGAAAGTTGTACTTTGATCTTTAAAAGGATATTCAGTTGTTTAGACCTATCAAGGATAATCGAAACCCTGTAAGTTAGGGCACGACTTTCTCGAGTCTCTAAACACAAAATATTACCTTTATTTTATTTAAAACTCATGTATTAAAAAAATAAAAAGATATTCGACAATTTAGGTTTAACGAAAAAGTTGAAACCCCATAAGTTAGGGCACGTTTTCTTGAATTCCCAAAATACGAAATATCGCTTATTTTCAAAATTTCGTTTATGAATTTAAAAAGATAATAAAAAGTTTAAAATAACATATGCCTGTTCATTTGATTACGTTAAAAAATGTTTAAAATGCGGAAAGAGTCATACTTGGCGGAAAATGATAATGCAACATGCATTTGTAGTAACAAAGATTATAATGTGCATGATAAAGAAATGATAGATAAACATGAAAGTATTGAGAGGGACATAAATAAATAACAATGAAAAATCTCGAATGAAATGATAATAATACATCAACTTTGTGCAAATGAGCAATTATAAACAAAAATATGTTTTTAGAACATGCGCATAATAGCAAGCAAACAAAGGAACAAGAAAACTTATATAAATGAATAAATAAATTGGATATACATAATATTGGATTGAAGTATCTTAAGAGTAAAGAATATAAATAAATCAGCAAGATGAAATTTAAATATTAAAATATGGATATAAAACAAAGCTTTGATAAAAAAAAGGGCAAATTAATGAATAGATGATACAATGAATTAAACAAAGGGTTATATTAAAATCAGTACAAATTTTAAGGGTGTAAATTATAAATAAATAAAAACAATGGACCAAGCAGTAATGCGTGAAAACTAGGGGGTCATCGGGAAAATATCCCCTGTTCCCGAAACGACATCGTTTTCAGATGTCAGTTTCCTCTAATGGTCCTAAAACCAAGTTGAGAACAAAATCAAATTGAAGGGAACAATTAAAAAATGAATAAAATAGGACCAGATTAAAATAAGAATCGGTGAAAATGCAGAGGGATCATATGCGTAAATATCTCTTTTTTAAAGGAAACACACGGATCCTCAGGTACTAGGTTGGGTCGAGCATGGGTCAGGTAAAACGGTGCATTTTGGGCATCTGATGCTTGCCCCAAAACGACACCGTACCAGAGGACTTTAAGAGTGAATTTTTTTTAGAAAAAAATCATTCTATCTCTCATTTTTTACAAAAAAATGAAGGAAACTCTCTCCTTCTTTCTCCTATTTCCGACCAAGGGGTCTGATGGCCCTCCGTCGTGGCCCTACCGTGGCCCGGCTGTAGACAGCGGTTTGAGGGCATAAAATCGACCTTTTTCAGCCCCTTTTCGGTTCTCTTCTTCTCTTTTTTTATAGAAAATAAATAATAAAAAAAGCTTTAAATCTCCTTTGATTTAGAAATAGAAAAGGAAATGTTTTGAAAATCCAAAAACCCCCCATTTTTCTTAGCTGTCGAACCTGCATCAGAGCCCTTATGGGCTTTTGGGTGTTCGGATATTGACGACGTTCGATGGAGGGGAAGGCCAATCGACGGGTAAGATTTCTAATACTTATTTATTTATTAAAAAATAGAAAAAAATGGCACTTTTTTTCTTTGAATATGCTTTCAATTGCTATTGATTGCGTAAAAAAAATACAAGATTCATGTGTGGCTTTTATAGCCGAGTAATTACAATTTTCATTTTTTCTTTTTTCTCTAGTGCTATTGTTGTTGTCGTCTTTTTTGTTTGCTTGCAGGTACAATGTTTGCTGGCTCGTACGGAGGTAGAAAAGGGTATATGGCAACGTGGTCGTGGCTGTGGGTGCACGGAGGTCGTACGTGGGGGCATTGGCTACGGTGCAAGGGAACCCTAGGGTTCCTGCGAGAGTTTTGATTTTGGGCCATTTGGGCCAGGTTTATTTTGGGCCTGTTTGGATTAGTTGTTTTGGGCCTGGTGTAATAGACATTTGGACTGTTAATTTGGGTTTGATTTTATTATTTTGTTTTTTTATTTATTTGGTTTTAGGACCGAGCCAAAATTTGGCCTTACAGCTGCCCCTCTTTGCTGATTGTTGTGCAACGAGAATAGAGCAAAAACTTCAAAGATGACCAATTTTGCCCAGTCTTGCCAAATATTTGACTTCTTTGGTGCTCTTTTTCTTCAAGTAGTCCCACTGCAACTTCAGGAATATGTGAATTGTAGCTTCTATTTACTCCAGTATAGTTTCAAGGAGAAGAGATTTATAGTTTCGATCTACTCCGCTGGGACTAAAGGAGATAAGAATTGGTAATTTCATCCTACTCTACTGCAACTTTAGGGAGATATGGTTTGTGTAGTTTTATCCTGCTCTACTGCAACTTCAGAGAGATAAAGATTGTGGCTTCGATCTGCTCCAATGTAATTTAAGGGAGAAGAGATTTATAGCTTTGATCTACTCCGTTGGAACTTCAAGAAGGTAAAAATTAGTAATTTCAACCTGCTCCACTGCAACTTCAGGGAGATAAGGCTGGTGGCTTCAATTTGTAGTTTCGATCTACTCCGCTGGAACTTCAAGGAGGTAAGAATTGGTAGTTTCAACCTGCTCCATCGCAACTTCAGGGAGATAAGGCTAGTGGCTTCAATATGCTTTACTGCAACTTCAGGAAGATAAGATTCGCCATAATTTGTAGCTTCAATCTATTCCACTGCAATTCTAGGGAAACAAGATTGGGTTTCTTCAGTCTGGTCCGTTGCAACTTTAGGGGGATAAGGCTGGTGGCTTCAATCTGCTCCACTGCAACTTCAGGAAGATAAGGTCCGCCATAATTCATAGCTTCAATCTGTTCCACTGCAACTCCAGGGAAATAAGATTCGTTTTCTTTAGTCTGCTCTGCTGCAACTTCAGGGAGATAAGACTGGTGGCTTCAATCTGCTCCACTGCAACTTCAGGAAGATAGGATCCGCCATAATTCGTTAGGGGTGAGCAAAACTCGATTCGCTCAAAAAAATCGAAAAAAAATCAAATTTTGAGTTAAACGAATAGAGTTATTCGAGTCAACTCGAATTTTTTTCGAATTTCGCGTTCAAATCGAGTTGAGTTTTCGAATTCGAATAATTCAAATATCAAACTATAATATTTTACATTTTACCCCAAACTTCCAAATATTTTTACTTTTCCCTCAAAACTTTTACTCCTTCCCACTTTCTCCCAAAACTTTTACTCCCCTTCTATCCCAACCCCCCAATCTACCCAAAATCCATTTTCCACCAAAATTTTACTATCCCATTTACTTTTTCTCAAAATTTTACTCCCCAAAACCCTCAAATTTTTTATTTTCCCCCAAAATTTTTACTCTCCCCCACTTTCCCCCTAAAATTTTTACTTCTTTCCCATCCTACCTCCCATCTACCTAAACCCATCCCCCCAAATTTTTTTAATATTTTCCCTCCAAAATTTTACTCCCCCTATTTATTTACTTTCCCTCAAACTTTTAATCCCCAAAACTTTTTATTTTCCCCCAAAACTTTTACTTCTCACCCTTTACTCTCAAATAAAAAATCAAAATTATCCAAAAAAATATCACTAAACATAAATAGTAATAATTTTATTTATATATACTATTTATATTATTAAATTAAATTTCACATTTTATACTATTTAATTATTGCATTGTTTAGTCATATTGAATATTTATATTAAATTGAATTATTAATTATACCATTAAATATTCATGTTAAAATTTTATATTGGTATCAATTTCACATTTTATCTTTAAAATAACTTTTATTAAAAAATCACATTTTTACATTTTCTATATTTTTTAATTCCAAAATATATAATGACAATAATTTGAAGATAATTGAAACAACTAAGCAAGAAAAGAAGCTAACTCGTATATAAAAGTTTAATAAATAAATTATGAGGTGATGAAAGTTAATAAAAAAATTGATTAAGGTGGACAAATTTTATTACGATGGGTAACAGTGGTTACAAGGACCCAAAATTATTTTTTAAAATTTAACTCGAACAAATATATTCAATTTGATTCGATTCGGATTCCATCTCACTCGACTCGATTCGAGAAAATTTCTAATCAAATTAGGATGATAAAATATGATTCGTCAATTCGATTAGCTCAAAAAATTTTTATTCGATTCGATTCAATCGAACACTTACCCATATAATTCGTAGCTTCAATCTGTTCCACTGCAACTCCAGGGAAATAATATTCACTTTCTTCGTAGCTTCAATCTGTTCCACTACAACTCCAGGGAAATAAGATTCGTTTTCTTCAGTCTGTTCCACTGCAACTTCAGAGAAATAAGACTGGTGGCTTCAATCTACTCCACTGCAACTTCAGGAAGATAAGATCCGCCATCTTCGATCTACTCCATTATAACTTTAAGGAGATGAGATCTACAACTTTAATTTGCTCCACTGCCACTTCAGGGAGATGAGATTTGTGGATTCACCGATATTGCTACACTGTCCTCTTGGGGACATAACCTGTAGAATCGGTTTCATGGGCCTATCCTTATGCCAGATGATTAGGATGTCATTATCAAAATGAATCAAATGCTCCTAACGAGATGTGTATGAATGATATTTGTATGAATGCAGAATGTCATTCTGTAATAATGACCCCTTTCTAATGTTAGGTTGTTATTGCTCGTTGTTCATCAGGGTTTTATCACTGACATATTACGCTGCCTTCTTGCTTAGCTAGTATCTTTGACAGAAAACCCATAAAAACAATCACATTTACTCAGCTGGTTTGCTCCACTGCAACTTTAGGAAGATAAAATTTGGTTTCTTCCATCCATCCCACTGCAACTTAGGGGTATGGGATTTGTATCATCTTCAATCCATCCCACTGCAACTTAGGGGTATAGGATTTGTATCTTCTTCAATCCATCCCTTTACAACTAAGGAGTACATGATTTGTATATTCTTCAATCCATTGATCTGGGTAACATGACCAGATGTGTATGCAGGAATGTAGAATGTCATTTTTTTAGAATGATATCATTTTAATAATTGAGTTGCTCGTTATTCGTCAAGGTTGTATCACCGACGTGATATCTTATCTCCTCGTTCAGTTGATATCTTTGACAGAAAATCTGAAGAGATAGTCACAATTTAGACTCCTCTTTCTCAAACATTTCCAACCTTTAGGTTTGGTGAGTTCTAAATAATAGTCCTCTTTCAGGTTCTTGTACTATTTAAAAGCCTTCAGAGTAATGTGCATAACTTCTTTTGTAAAAGTTTTATTAGTCTATTAATCATTATTTCAATGTAAAATGCTTGAAAATATCATAACAATGAACAAGAAGAAATTTGATTGGGAGCATAGCTTGAAATAAATTAATCAAATACAATAAATGCAATAAGAAGGAAATTAACTCGAAATGAATAAGTTAATCAAAAATAGCAAATGTAATAATAAGGAAAATGATTGGGAGCGTAGCTCAAAACGGATACAGTAGTCAAGGATAAAAAATTCAATATGGGTAAGATGAAAACTAGGTTCCCCAGATATCGCAACTTGAGCTTTTCTGTATGAACTTCTTGAGGACCATTTTGAGCTCGACATGTGTTTAGGAGATCTAGAGTACTTTGTCGATGCCCCAAGATATAACATATCTCCTCCTTGTTAATTTAGGCATACCAAAACTACCGCATGCCCCACTTTTGATCAAAATTTGAATTGCCCTTTACGAGTTTTCAATTCAAAACCCCTTTGGTCTCAAAACGCCTTTTACGATTTTTCCCCTTGGCCTCTCCTTTTTTATTTTTCTTTTCTTTTTTCTTTTATTTTTTTGTTGTTTTTTTGTTGTTTTTTCTTTTGAAGATACTAAATATGACTGAATCTGAATTCACCAGATTGGGCAGGTCCTTACCATCCATTTTGGTCAATATCAATGCTCTTCTAGAACATGTCTTCTTTATTCCATAAAGTGCTTCCCAGTTTGGCATCCAACTTTCTCTGAAGTTCTTTTGTATAGAAAGGATCTTCTTCAACGCTAGGTCCCCCTCGTGGGATTCTTTAGGATGAACCTTTCTATCGTAAGCTCGCATCATTCATTTTTGATATGTTTGACCATGACGGGCAACTTCCAGCCTCTTTTTTTCATTGGATTCATTTTGTTTCATCCGATTCTTTACTTAATTGAAGCTTGAAGAGAAGGAATCTCGACTTCAATAGGCAAAATCGCTTCCAATTCATAAACTAATGAGAAAGGTATTGCTCCGGTCAAGGTCTTGGTCGATGTTCGATAAGCACAGAGGGTAAATGATGACTTCTTATGCCAATATTTACAAGTCTCGATCATTTTTCCCATGAACTTTTTTTTTTCAGCTGCCTCTGTTGCACCATTTATATTGGGGTGATATGGCTTCTGATCTTGAACAGATTGCAAACTTTCGATATCGTACTATTGTACATTGTTAGATATAATCATTTCTGACATTCATTGTCGGCACATAATTTCGTTTCTTTTTTTTGAATTTGATGACTGTCGACTTTGTAATATTGGCATATGAAGCGACTTTCACCATTTAGCAAAGTAATTAACGACCACAAAGATGACAGTGTCTGACGAGATCGGCCCAATAACATCTATGCTCCACATCGAGAAAGTTATAAAGAAATGAAGGAGGCACATGAATCTTGTCTCCACAAATTTGGCATTTACAACATAACTGATGCGATCCCTTTTTATGGTGGACCAGCAGTATTCGAACCTCATGATTTGCCTGGCCATTGTAAAACCATTAGCATGTATTCTTCAGACGCCCTTATGGATCTCTTCTAAGATCTTCTTAGCCTTAACAACATCCATATGTCTTAGTAGCCCAGGCATATCTTGATACGATCGTGCCAAAACATCTTTGAATTCTTGCAATAACTCAATGACGTCTCGCTTTGTCACTGTGATGATATAGGCTCCGATCTTCACCTCTTTCTCTTCTCCTAAGCTCGCGATGTCCATTGACCCTTTGTAAAGAATGATTTGTTTCTCATCTTATTCTACCATCCTTAACAGATTAGGAGATAGGCTACAATCTCTATCATATTCAAAGTCCTGAGATCCCTCTAGATACATATCTTGCTCAAAAGGAGATTTTGGGTCAGTAGCAGTGTCGCTTATATCGTTGATATCTGGAGACCTGTTGTAGGACGAAGGAATATTCTAAAGAATGAATAATTATTTGTATGGTATGATCATGAATGAAGAATAAAATAATATTTGAAAGAAAGTCCAAAGAACAAAAGAATCTAAGAATAATTATTTGTACAGAATAAAAGAATATTTACTCGAAATGATAGCAAAGATTCATTTTATTGAAATAAAAATTTTGGACATAAGTCTATTTTAGAAAAGGATTCTTATTGCTTTTAGGCTTAAAGCAACAAGCATGTTTTGCAAATTACTCTAAATTGGCTCTAAAAAATACATGGATCTCTTCCACAGTCCCATTGTTCAAAATACCCCAAGTACGTAAGGGCAGACGCTTGGAAAATTCTATTCCTTAATTCTCTCTTCAGATACGTTGTTAATGTCTAGATTCCCTAACATTCCTACCGGACCTTCGATATCTTCATAAAATTTGATTTCTTTATTATCCATCATGTCTTGCACCAGGGCCCCGAACTCGATGGATTCTTGGATTTCATGCCCCTATTCATTGTGGAACTCCCACTACATTGAGCGCAGATGGGTCGTAAAACTTCACAATCCCTATTTTAATAAATCTTTCAATTAGTTTTTTTAACACGGTGCAATTTTCAATTGAACGCTCAATGATTCCAACATGGTATTCGCACTGAGCATTTACGTTGTACCATTTGGGAAAAGGAGTTGTATCGGTTCTAGGTAGAAAGGGGACATCATATGTACATCAAATAGGTTCTGATACAGCTCCCTATACGTTATAGGTATAGGTGTGAACTGTATCCTTTCGGTATTCGTCTTTGTATTGGCTTCTTATTTTAGGGCGCCCTGGTGGTTGACAGTTACCGTCTTCAGTTGGTCTACAATGAGTGACTTGGAATGACATTTTTTGTACATGCTCGTGTTATTCACCTCATTCTCCCTTTTCATTGGGGCTGACTTCTTGGTACTATCCTCTGCCTCTATTTTACCGCTCATTACCGTGTTCTCGATCATTTTGCCAGTTATCACTATATCTAAGAAGCTTTTAGTGGCGCTCTCCAACATATAAGTGATGAATGGAGCCTTTAAGGTATTGATGAATAGATGTGGCCAGACTTGTATAGCAACCTCCTTCCACCTTTGGGCATATTACCTAAAGCTCTCGTTTGTTTTTTTCTCCATATTTTGCAAGGTGATCCTGTTAGGGGCCATGTCTGCCACGTGACTGTACTTCTTCATGAAAGCCTACGCCAGACCTTTCCATGAATTGATTTGGGTACGACTCAATTGGTTGTACTATTTGGATGCTGCCCCAACCAGACTTTCTTGGAAACAGTGAATCAATTATTGGTCTTTATTGACATAGCCTGCCATTCATCTGCAGAACATGATAATATGAGCCTCAGGGCAGCTAGTCCCGTTATACTTCTCGAACTCAGGAGTCTTGAACTTGGGGGGAAGCACCAGGTCCGGAACCAAGCTCAAATCTTTAGCATCTATCTCAAAGTGATAGTCAGCACTTTCCATAGCTTTGAACTTCTCCTCTAACCACTTGCATCAGTCTTCAAATTGTTTCGGGAGCTCCACTCTCGCTCTTTTGGCTTCTACCATGTCATCCAGATCAAGGACTACGGGATTAGTTGGGTTAAAGCCCAAGCCTACTTGATAGTTAATTGGCATTGAAGTACCAACCTGAAATAGCTGGGGCCTGATTGTTATAGATGGCCTTTGCGTGTACTCTTTGGGTTGTGTCTGAGCGTTTGTCGGGGTAAAATCAAAGGGGTAAAGAGGATCTTCATTGTCATCCCTAGAATTGACTATAGTGCTTTTTTATTTTTCTTGCCCCCTAGTTAACAACTGGGTCAATTGGTTCATCATATTCCTTTGGGACTCCAACACCTGGTCCCTCATATCCTGTTGAATCTTTGCCAACTGTTCTTGCATCTTTGTGTGCATCTGCTATTGTATTTCCTTCTGCATTTGTTCCAACCTTTCCAGTCATTTATCCATCACTTTAGTTTTTTTTTTAGGTTCTCTAATTATGCGTACTTGGTAGGTTTTTGTCAGCTTCCAGATTAATTGAATTAATTTTTTAACTAATTAAGGCCCTTTTGTGACATTCAATGCATATGATGAAATGTAATACAGATGCATGAATGCAAAAAGAGACGTTGATTCTGATTCAATTCTGTTAGAACAACTTTTTCTAGATAACAAATCTCTTTACATAAAGCGAAAACATATACGGCCTTGCCCTTATACTTCAGGCGAAGATATCGATCCCTTTCTTTATATCCGGATATTAAGATCAGATCTTGCGAAACTTCCCAATAAATGCCTCTACTAGTACCTTTTTGCTTGTTCTTAGTCGACCCATTGCTCACTCATCCCCGTGAGGTTTGTTAGCTTCTTTAAGAAAGTTGACGGCTCCTGAATAATCTTTTTCGGCTTGAATCCTCGAAGCATAGTCGTATATTCCTCCACGGACTATCAGCCTTCTCTCGTTGTGTTTACTCGAACCATATTCGGACGGCTGTATTATATTTCACTTTATCAAGAAATCTATTTTCTATGACAAGCTCTCTATTTAGCAACTAAACGTGAATCAACACCTCTTTTCTATGATAAGCAACGCAATGTAATCATAAACAAAACAAAACAAAATATGTTAGTACAGAATAAATAACAAATAGAGCACCTATTCGAGTAACCATTAGGGTTTAGAGTGGATCTACCTAGGGTGGGCTCTTAAGGCTCGCTATAAATGGTTTGGTTCTAAAGAAAATGGTACCTGAACCAGTTAATTCCTCGATCCTTACCCATTATAGGTTTATACGGACCGAGTTTAGTTCAGGGGAATACATTTCCCTATGGCTACACGGAGATGAAAATCTTAGGAATACCTAAGTATGGATGTATCCCAAAAGCGATCCACTATCCTACACGAAGGTGAAAACCTCACAAATGAGTAGTTTCTCACTCCCACTTAAAAGGGTAAGATCTATTGATCATGCGTTGCAATATGCGAATACATTCCAAGACTCGAGCTGATAAAACAAAGATCACAAAAAATGACGAATGAAATGCAATGAGAGGATCATAATTTTAAACCGAATTTTTAATTTTCGACAAAAAGACAAAAAATAATCAATTTGCAGCTTGACTCTCTTATTTGAGTCCCCAGCGGAGTCGCCAAGCTATCGAAACCATTTTTTCCTTTTAAAAACGGTTGACTTTTAAAGAAAAAAAATTAAAAATGGGAGTCGCCACTAATCCTTTTTTTATAAGGTGTGATCGGATCACCTTGTGATTGATCGTTTTAATAAAACATTTTGATTTAGTAAAACAATAATTTTGGTCTACGAAATTCGAAAAAATAGGTTCGGGAGTCGGTTACGTACGAGAAAGGATTAATGCCCTCATAATGCCCAAAATTGGTATCTAATTGATTAACTAATGTCTTAACGTCAAAAGTTGAAAACTTTAAAGGAATTTCAAATACGATCCTTCCCTTTTTATGCTGACTTAAAAAGATGCTTGGATAAATTAAAATGAGAATTAAAGACCCACTCGAATCTAGATAACAAAATGCCACATCCCGTGAGTTAGGACACGACATTTGAACCCTCGAAAATAAGCTTGCCTTTTAATAATTTTATTTTGCAAGTTGTACTTTGATATTTAAAAGGATATTCGGTTGTTTAGACCTATCGAGGAGAATCAAAACCCCGTAAGCTAGGGCACGACTTTCTCGAGCCTCTAAACATAGAATATTGCCTTTATTTTATTTAAAACTCATGTATTAAAAAAATAAAAAGATGTTCCGTTATTTAAGTTTAACGAGAAAGTCGAAACCCCGTAAATTATGGCACGTTTTCTTGAATTCCCAAAATACGAAATATCGCTTATTTTCAAATTTTCATTTATGAATTTAAAAAGATAATAAAATGTTTAAAAAAACATATGCATATTCATATGATTACGTTGAAAAATGGTTAAAATGCGGGAAGAGTAATACTTGGTGGAAAATGATAATGCAACATGCATTTGTAGTGACAAGGATTATAATGTGCATGATAAAGAAATGATAGATAAACATGAAAGTATTGAGAGGGACATAAATAAATAACAACGAAAAATCTCGAATGAAATGATAATAATACACCAACTTTGTGCAAATGAGCAATTATAAATAGAAATATGTTTTTAGAACATGCGCATAATAGCAAGCAAACAAAGGAACAAGAAAACATATATAAATGAATAAATAAATCAGATATACATAATATTGGATTGAAGTATCTTAAGAGTAAAAGAATATAAATAAATCAACAAGATGAAATTTAAATATTAAAATATGGATATAAAACAAAGCTTTGATAAAAAAAAGGGCAAATTAATGAATAAATGATACAGTGAATTAAACAAAAGGTTATATTAAAATCAGTACAAATTTTAAGGGTGTAAATTATAAATAAATAAAAACAATGGACCAAGCAGTAATGCGTGAAAACTAGGGGGTCATTGGGAAAATATCCCCTGTTCCCGAAACGACATCGTTTTCAGATGTCAGTTTCCTCTAATGGTCCTAGAACCAAGTTGAGAACAAAATCAAATTGAAGGGAACAATTAAAAAAATGAATAAAATAGAACCGGATTAAAATAAGAATCAGTGAAAATGCAGAGGGGTCATATGCATAAATATCCCTTTTTTTAAAGGAAACATGCAGATCCTCAGGTACTGGGTCGGGTCGAGCACGGGTCAGGTAAAACGGTGCGTTTTGGGCGTTTGATGCTTGCCCCAAAACGACACCATACCAGAGGACTTTAAGAGTGAATTCTTTTTTAGAAAAAAAATCATTCTATCTCTCATTTTTTACAAAAATTGAAGGAAACTCTCTCAATCCTTCTCCTATTTCCTGCCAAGGGGTCCGATGGCCCTTCGTCGTAGCCCCGCCGTAGACGGCGGTCGGAGGGCATAAAATCGACCCTTTTTGGCCCCTTTTCGATTCTCTTTTCCCTTTTTTTACAAAAAATAAAATCTCATTTGATTTAGAAATAGAAAAGGAAATGTTCCGAAAATACAACAACCCCCATTTTTCTTGCCTTTCGAACCTGTATCAGAGCTCTTATGGGCTTTTGGGTGTTTGGATATTGACGACGTTCGACAGAGGAGAAGGCCAATCGACGGGTAAGATTTCTAATACTTATTTATTTATTAAAAAAAATAAAAAAAGGGTTCATTTTTTCTTTGAATCTGTTTTCAATTGCTATTGATTGCGTAAAAAAAATACAAGATTCATGTGCGACTTTTATAGCCGAGCAATTATAATTTTCATTTTTTCCTTTTTCTATACTGTTATTGTTGCTGTCGTCTTTTTTGTTTGCTTGCAGGTACAGGGTTTGCTAGCTCGTATGGAGGTACGGAGAAGGTACGTGGCGAGGTGGTCATGGCTGTGGGCGCACGGAGGTCGTACGTGGGGGCGTTGGTTGCGGTGCAAGGGAACCCTAAGGTTCTTGAGAGAGTTTTGATTTTGGGTTATTTGGGCCAGGTTTATTTTGGGCCTAGTGTAATGGGCATTTGGAGTGTTAATTTGGGTTTAATTTTATTATTTTGTTTTTTATTTATTTGGTTTTTGGCTCAGGCTAAAATTAGGCCTTACAGATGACTAAAATAATTTTTTTTGTAAACTTAGGACAAAAAAAATCACTATACCAAAATTATAATGATATTGAGTTATGTAGATCACATTTTTGTTAGAAAAAAATAATTGTTTTTGTTAATTTTTTCAAATACTTTAGCTTATTGAAAATATTTTGTCAAAAGACTTCTTTAGTCTCTTTTAATTTTAAAATTGAGCAAATTAATCTCTTTAAAAAACATCAGAGTGATTTAATCATTATCAACTTTGAAAACGAGCAACTAATGACAATTAATCATTGTGATAATGTCTTTTGTTAATTGTATATTTTGATTGGTATAACAATTTTGTTTACATGTTCTGTTAATTTGGTATTGATTCTAAAAAATCAATAAATTTAGCATCAACATTTACACAAAGGTTGCAGGTTGAATTTGTTAACTTGAGACAGTATTGACAAAATATCTAAATTTTGAGAGCTAATTTTGTTATTATACCAATTAAAATTATGTAAAATTGACAGAAAAATTAAAAATAAATTATCATTGATTGCTCACTTTCGTAATTGATGAAGATTAAATTACTCTATTTTTTTTAAAAGGAACTAATTTGCTCAATATCAAAATTTTGAAAGTTACTTTAGAGGCTTTTTTTTACTAAAATATTTCAATTCAGTAATTTGTTGGGTATGTACAAATAGAAGAAAACTGTTGGGCCAAGCATTGACTCTCTAAGCCCAAACAATAGTAACACTAATACATGGCAGAGCAGCAAGAGAAGAGAAGAGAAGAAAAGCCGCAGGAACCAATAATCCCTCCATTTCCCAGCAGAAAATTCCAGCGATGGGTTACATGCAGGAAGCTCGTGAGAATCATGTCAAGAAGAAAGTTGAGGAAGGTAATAAATTACCCTCTGAAAGGGAGAATGAAAAAGAAAAACTTAAACCCATTTCTCATCTAACCCTTGCTTTTGTTTATGTTGAAATTTTTTTCATGAAAAAGGAGGGGAGGTTTGGTCATAATTTTGAGGTGGATTAATTTGGGTATTTTTTTTTCAGCTTTGAGGAGCAAGATGAAGCAAAAAGCACTAAAAGAATGCGATGAGTACACTTCGAAATATGCGCAGTGTGCCGCTGGGAAGACTCTTTCTATCGTATGGCAATGTCGTAAACAAGCTAAAGAATTGAATGATTGTCTTCATCAATTGTAAGTTTGTTTTCTCTCTCTTCCCCCAAGTTTATACTTTATACACACGCATAAATTTTACATAGAGGAAACCTTTGCATAATATATCTATGAAGTTATTTTCTTCATTTTTCATCCTTGTCTCTAGAGTTAACAATGTCCTTTTCTTTTTCTTCGTACTGCGTTTTGTCCCTTGAGCAAGTTTGGTTTAGCATTGTGTCTTTGACGTGCATGTTTGATTGAGAAATGTGGCCGTTGATTGCACGTCTATGTTAACCATCGTTTAGGAATGTGGCTTAAAATGTAGTTTAGGGTTATGAAAACAATAGATTCTGAAATGTAGTATTTTAGGATGTAATAATTTTAAAATCCTTGTATGCATATATATATATTTGAAATATATATATCCTCTCTACCGACTGAGTTGGTTGATTGTTGTTAACTCCTTTCCCCAAGGAAAGCGTTATTAAGTTGTGCCAAGTGAAAGCCTTACTGATGAGAAGTGAAACTTGCCTTAAAATTTAAGGTTATGCACTTGCTTCCATTTGATAAGCCTGGTGACATAAATGTTTATCAGTTGGTTATTTTAACTACTAGGATATTATTGCTGATGAATATGATAGGCTTGTTGATATCCGATATTAGTATATAACAACATATAGGTAGTTTGAAGTGTAAAGTTCAAGTTTGGCTTAAGTTAGACTGTTCATATTTGTGTGATCTCAAGAGATTTTGCATTTTGATTCATTAATCAAGCTATTAACGAAGTGAAAAGAATAGAATGGCTTTAATCTCTTATACGATGGTATAATTATGAATAATGTGAGAGTTAGGCATTCAACTACAAATAAAATGGCTTATTCCCATTTTAGAAAAAAATTGTATCCTGTTTACTTCATTCCTTAAAATCTGCATATTTCATATAGGACTTCTCGAGATAACTTTCTCAATATTTTTCCATACATTCCTTATTACGACCGAATTACACTTATTTAATGTCATAAAACCTGAGAACTTTTTGTAGTTAGCCTTTGCCTACTTTGCATTTGACACATTTATAGCAATATATCTTTGGCAACCTAGCTTGGGCAATAGTTAGGTTACAGTAATACATTGACCCATTATTGTAGCATGGATTTCATTATATTCTTATAATATTGGGAGCTTTATTTTCAGAAAGAAAAACTGCATAAAAATGGGTTAGAGATGGAACCTGGAAATAAGTTAGCCACCTATAATGAAAAATATGTTCATCGATCTTCTGCACAACAAGTAGCAGATATTGACTTTGAAGGTTTGAAACCATAGCTTAAATTTAACTTTCAAGGACAGCGAGATTTAGAATTTAAACTTTATAATGCACAAATATCTTGCCCTATAGAAACAAATTGGTTTATGGACATTTTATTGTTTAAGTTATTTACAGGTCTAGATTGCTTATACTTTCCTTAATTTATAAATTTATATGAATAGAGCTTCAAGGTAATTATAAATAATGAAAGGACCCCATACTATTCTAGTGGGCAATTGTAATAATCTAATTGGATGGTTTATTCTGATACCCCAGATCACATTAGATATAAGCGTGAACGATAATGCCCATATAAGAGATTAAGTCCCACCAGACCAGCCACCTGAGTTTAAACTTTTTTGGTCTGTGGGTTTCTGCCCTAAAGGCTGTTTGACTGCTGATGCTTGGGCCCTGGGCATTGAGTATCCATGCCAATTGTTACTCTTTGCCTACTATGTCTTAAGTGTCTTGTGTAACTTTGTAGTCATTGTCAATATATGGCCCCCAAGTCTAAGATGCTGCTTGGGGGTGAAACGAGAAATGAAAAGAATAGTCTGCTTCCTCAAATCAGTATAGTTGAAAGCAGTTAGGTTTCACATTTGCCATCGTTGTATGGATTCTGGAAAGTCATGCAGTTAATTTAGAATGATGGTTACTTTGTGTTTTTCCGGTTTCCCTTTTCTTTCTTACTTCAAGAACTTGTTGAGAAATTTGAATCAAGGAAACTGCATACAATTATATATTTTTATAATATCCATGACGTCTGGTGGTTAATTTGAAGATTAACAGACACATGATGCAAATAATGGGAAAGGCTTTGATTTACTGTAATTTGAAAGAACTCAGTTTCTCTTTTTTTTTGGCAGCACCAATGATGCTGTCTTGGAAGAAATGAAGAAAGAATACATGCTTCAGGAAAATCACAGAGGATCTGCAAGAGTCTAAGATCATTCCGATTTCCTGCGCTGGCCACAGAGTCTTGCATACAAGTATTCAACGTACAACTTATTCGTTTTAATCCATATGCTTGCCTTGGAACTTCCATCTTTTGCAGTGTTATAGGGCAAATATCTATATGCATATTTATATATATGATGGTCCTATCTCCGATAGTTGCAAATACTTTGTGCATTGATTAAATCATGGATCTATCTGGAACTGCAGTTTGAGATTTTGGGATATCTAAACCAAATGTTGTTTTTTAGAGTAGAGTAGATTAACTTATGCAAGTCTTCTTTTCTGTGTTGTTTTCTTTTTTATTTCATTCCATGCATTGTATATAACTCCTCAAAGTCCATTGTTGTCCATCCAAATCCAATGGAACAGAAATTCGGAATGTTACCAACCAATCGTACTATACTGAAGATTTCTCATTCATTTATTTTTATAGAAATTAAGTAGATTTTGTTTTCATAAAAACTAAATTGTACACACTTTGTTATGGGTCTACTTTAATATTGTGTGATAATTTGATAATAAATGGATAATGTAATTCAGAAATAACTAAAATAATGAGTGAAATTTTGAAAGAAATTATAAAAAAATGAAAGCTATTATTGAAGTGATGGACTAAATTTTAGTCAAAGTTACGATTTAATTTATAGGTTTAAACATGGAAGGGTCCTAATGTTCCAAATTTTGAATCTTCAAATATCTCTTCAATGACGTTCATAATAGGGAGTTATGTCGACAATTGTTCTTTTGTAATTATTCTTCGAAATGTGTTTCTTGCACGGATTGCACTTCTTATCTTTGGTTTTTGTTCTTTAAACGAAAGGTGCAATACGGCAGATTCCCTTTATGTATATATATTGAGTATTGTCACCATGAAAATATAGAGGATCATGAAGGGATGCAGCCTCTCTTAAATAACATATACCGCATTTTCAGGCTAAATTGATTTTTTTGAAAATTTAAAGAAATAAATCGTATTTTGAAAAAGTGTGAAAACCTACCTGTTTGACAAAATATATTTTTTTCATATATGGCTAATTTTGCCTCCTTTTCATGTGATTCATTATCATCTCATCTTTGTTCCCTATTTCATGAATATTCTCACTTTATCAGTCACTAAACTTTAAAATATACAATTCAATCATTAAAAAATTTAAAATTGTTTTATTTGGTCATATCATTTTTTTATAGGTATAATAATAAATTTAATCTTTTAACTTTTATATTTTTTTATCAATTGACTCTAATTTTATATAAAAATGATAAAATGTTTTAAAATTGTTTTTAAATAAATAAGAAAATTCTGAAAATATATAAAATTATAAATATATAATAAATACATAAAATAGATAAAAGAATTTAAAATTATAAATGCATAACGGAAATCGTTAAAATGAAAATAAAAAACAAAGTCTCATATTCTGTCAGGTATTAGGGGCTCTGTCTTTGCCTTTTTAAACTCCATGCCCATCTTTTCCCAATACCAGTCCTTCACTCTTTTAAATTTCCACTTTTAGGCGTTTTATTTCATTCACTCGACTATTCTATTTCATTTTGCTTGGATCAGTGTTAAGGAGAAGTTTCTTTCGAGTGTTGTTATTTATTTCGAAAGGTGCTCTAATCTCACCGAAAGCCCCCAAAACTTGTAGCGATCCAGCTCGGAAGGTGTAAAACAGTCGACAAAGGCACCAGCAACGTGTTAGAAAATAAATTTAATTGTTGAAGTATTTGATGGAAGAATTGTTTGGTTTATTCGTATGCTTTATCGTCACGAATATATATAGTCGAGCTTACAAAATAAAATATTCAAAAGATAACAAATTAAATCTAAAACTATTTACAAATTTCCAGCAACAACCCAACTAGAAATAATGAAATATTACTCTAGTAAAATTAGGAGACTTATTCAAATGTATATAATACAATGGACCGGGTAACAAGTGTGATTGAGTTTCGGTCTGAATTAAATATAATACAATGGACCGGGTAACAAGTGTGACTGGGTTTCGGTCTGAATTAAAATTTTGAGATGCAAATCAAGGTAAGGAGAAATTGGAAAGTAAGCAAATTGATTTGGCATTAACCTTACACTGAAAGCTAGGGTTACTACATCTCAAGCTCTAATATATATTTTTTTATGAATTTATATATTTTTCACCATTACTCACTTAGCGGTGAGTGACTTTAACAAACCATTTTAAAAATTATTTTAAAAATATTAATGATTAAATTATAATTTTTTAAAGTTTAGTGATTAATTTGAAAATATTAGTCACCAAATTATAATTTTTTAACGTTTAATAATCAAAACAAACAATCTTGAAATTATTAACGAAAGCCGAACCTTCGTTTCCATTTAGGGAGCCACTGGAGTAGATATTAGTTTTCATTAGATTCACTGGCTTTCTTGCCGAAAAAAAGAAGAGAGAAATGACTAGGATGAATTACGTGAGAGAGAACGTTCCTCTCTCACGCTTCGGCGTATTGGTAGCTCAGCTTGAGTCCATCGTTGCATCCGCATCGCAGAAATCTCCCGACCCTCTCCTTTGCTTTGATCTTCTCTCCGATCTCCTCACTGCCCTCGACGATGAGCCTAAGGTCCTTTTTCCCAGATCCTACCTTTTACTATTTCAGTACACAAACTAATTGTAGAATTCTGTCAGACCGTGTTCCCTTTTAGTTATTTATTCTGTTTGTTTATGTGTGATATTTAGTGAAGTTCATGTCTGTGAAGATTTGACTCGCAATTTCTTATAAACTTCCGCATTTTAATTTGGTAAGAAGCGATTTAGTTCTGGTTTGAAATATTGGCGAGGTGTCACGTTTATCATTCAATAGTTAGCTTTATTATGAAAATGAATTGTGATTATACAGATTAATATAGATAAATCACTTGCTTCACTGAAGTACTTATTAGTTCCAAGTTCAATGTAAATGTAGTAGAAGGGGTCTGACATTTGGGTTCCAGTGTTTTTTGTTCTTAGATTTTAGTGACTTTGAAAATTTATTCTTTTGGAGTGGAGTTTTATTTTCTTGACTTGAAAATATTAAATTTCAGGAATCTATCTTGTTGTGGCAAAGAAAATGTGAGGATGCCTTATATTCCTTGCTTATTCTTGGTGCTAAACGTCCTGTGCGTCACTTGGCATCGGTAGCAATGGCAAGGATAATATCTAAAGGAGATAGCATTTCAATATACTCAAGGGCCAGTAGTCTCCAAGGATTTCTTTCTGATGGGAAGCGGAGTGAGCCGCAGAGAATTGCTGGTTAGTGAAGCTGCAAGAAACTGTATTGTGCTTAGATCATTCTTTTTAACTAGAAGTGGCAGAATGTCCTCGTAACTACAATATTGCCTTGGTACAAGGATACTTTTCAACAAAAACAAATAAGCTAGTATTAGCAATACCTTAGAAATTGAAAAAATCTTAATATTCAATTAAGGAATAAGTATGTTATTGTTATTTTCATCCTGATTTAATAAGTTAGCAGCCTTTGCTGTTAAAATTCAATGAAGGAATAAGTACGTCATTGTTATTTTCATCCCAGTCTAAGCAAGCTTTACTGCCAGCAATTTTATTATTCTTATTATTTCTTTGAATTACTACAGAGAAACTAGAGGTTTTCTATAAACCTACATTTTCTAGAGCTCCATCTTCTTTCTTACGTGTTTATTCAGCCCTAATTTTATTGATTTCTTGCTAATTTTTCTTAATCCCTTTCATTATAAGTTAATGCTCATAATCAATAAATTTGGTCCCTTTTTTCTTTTTGCGGTGGGAAGGCCATAAAATTTTCTTACTGAAAGACTGCTTCTCATGATCTCAAGAGGATTTGTTTTTTCCTCTATAGATATTTTTTGAATTATAGATTGTTTCTTGTGTTATGAGCATTTGATTTGAATTTGTAGGTGCTGCACAGTGTTTGGGCAAGTTATATCAGCATTTTGGAAGAAGAATAACTTCGGGTTTGCTTGAAACAACTATTATTGCTACAAAACTGATGAAATATCATGAGGTATATTCTTTTGATATGCATTTTTTTTATACAATTTATCAACTGTAAGCCATAAAATTTATGTGAAAATATCAGAGAAATTATTGAAAGAGAAAAGCAGTGATGTCAAGGTGCATGCCTAGGTGCAGTATAAGACAAAAAAAGTGCTTCAGACACTTTTGGTCGATCATGTGTACACCTGGTGCACCTAAGCATGCTTTCTTAAGTCGATTAAGTGCAAAAAAGCCTTTTGATTGAAGCCATATTGCATTTGTTTTATTTTTGTTTAATTTTTTCCAGTAACTGTACTTTTAGCTGTAAAATGAAGGGATAATATCAAACTCTTAATTTCTCATATTTGAGTTTTTAATCAGCATATTGGCCAAAAAAAAAAAAAGAAAAAATAAATTCTGACCTGTTTTGTAAGATAAAAGTGGATCACTCTTTGGGTTTTATTAACAGCATTATATTTCTTAGGCTTATATATATATGTATATACACATGCATGCACGTATTGCACCTTATTTCATTCAAGTGTGTGGTTCTTTCTTTAGAACCTTTAGCAATATAAGGGGTCTAGTGCCTTTGAATGTGCATTGCGCCCTTAACAAAACTATGCAAAAAACAAAAACCCTGATATCAACAATTTGTTAATCATTTTCCGCTACGGTGCTATCAAGAATTTGGTAGTTGAAAAATTGTTGGTATTAATTTTATTACTCATTTATGCCTGTGTCTTTAACATGTTTATCTTGAATTTTAGGAGTTTGTGAGACAAGAGGCTTTGCTCATGCTTCAGAATGCTTTGGAAGGCTGTGGTGGTAGTACTGCTGCTTCAGCATATACTGAGGCATTTCGTCTCATTACAAGATTTGGCATTGGAGACAAAGCTTTTGTTGTTAGAATAGCTGCAGCACGTTGTTTGAAGGCTATTGCCAACATAGGGGGACCTGGTCTAGGGGTTGCAGAATTTGATAGTTTAGCTACATATTGCGTCAAGGCAGGTGTTCTTCTTTGTTATCTTCTTCTTGTTGCATTTTTTCTTAAAGTACTTTCTTGATCTCTTATATTTTGGGGTTGTTATCTATCTGCTATTTTTACTTCTATTCTCACTAGGCTCTTGAGGATTCAGTAACTTCTGTTCGGGATGCATTTGCTGAAGCTCTGGGCTCATTGATTGCTCTTGGAATGAATCCTGAGGCGCAGGTATAGACATGTCAGATTTTTTTTTTATTTCTTGTTTTCCCTTTTGAGTTTATTTAAACTATCATTATAACTCTTGCTAGGTTCAACCAAGGGGAAAAGGCCCTTTTCCTCCACCGAAGAAACTAGAAGGTGGTTTACAGAGGCATCTGGCTTTGCCTTTCACAAAAGGTATGCTCTTGTTTGGTTGGATGTTATTCAGACCTCTATTATTAGTCTAAAATTGTTTATCGTGCCAATTTTTATTTAAATAGATATTTTAGGCCAGTTTAGTCATGGTTAGCTTCTGATTTAGCACCTTTTGATGCTTGAATAATTTGTCAAGGATAATAACATTTCATGATCTAAAAGTTGGTGCGGTGACCCGGAAGATTTGCAGCCTTTGATGTTCTTATCTTTTCTTCTTTCTCATAAGCATTTGCTTTGAACTGTCAATGAATTTTCTTCAGTAACATCTTGTATTTCTTACTGTGAATCGAGAGAAAACAGAAAAATGGAGAGAAGAAAAAAATATGATACTGTCATGAGAAGAAGGAAGATATAGAAGGGAGAAGAAAGGAAGGAAGAAGAGAGATGGAAAAGGGATTTATTTCTGAATATCTCAGCTTGATTATTTCCTCGAGCTTGAATGTGATTTTATACTGTAATACAATGCACATAAAAGGGAATCAACTAAATTACAGCCTACATTAAATCCTACAACTTACATTATTTACATCCTATTATAAGTCCTAAATTTACATCTATCATTACACTTACAAATTCTTTAATTTACAGCTAGTGGTTCTCGGTCAAAGGATATTCGTGTTGGCCTTACCTTATCTTGGGTGTTCTTTTTACAGGTATACTAAATCATTTACTTGCTCCATTTCCCTCTTAAAATGCATATCCTTTTGTCTTGGCTTTTAAAATCTCTCAATTAGAACAAATTAGCTTTTACTATCAAACAAGTAGCATGCCCAGTAAATTTCCTATCTTATGGGTTTACAAATGATGATGATTTAATAATTTTTTCTTTGAATTCTTTCTGGCAGGCAATTCATTTGAAGTATCTACATCTAGATATTGAGCTTCAAAATTATGCTTTGAACATTATGGACATGCTTCGTATGGATACATCTTTTGATGCCCATGTAGTGGTATGTGGTTGAGAAAATTGGATTTTAACATATCTCCAGATTTATTTATTGGGTGACAAATTGGAACAGAAAAGCATCAAAGAATAAGCAAAATCCCAGTGAAAAGTGCTAGTGTCTGTTATACCTTTATTGTTTTCTCATACATCTGATGTATTGGTATCTGTCTTTCTGTTTGGTATTCTTATTTCTGAATTTGTATTACATTAACGCATATATATCAGAATTAAGTAATGCTTATCTATAGAGGTTCATTTGAGGGAAGTTTATGCATGTTAAAGAAACTGTTGCTATATGTTAACATTTTTCTCATCTTTTGTTTGTGAATTTTTTAAAAATGTTTATGGGAAATTGCCTGTTCCAAATTTCTTGCATCATGCTTTGAGGATAGGTACTGGAAGTCAATGCAGATAATCTGGTGTAACATTTAAGCTTTTGGTAAATTTCAGAAATGTCTTACTGGATTCTTGTTCCTTTGTACAACAAATGTTTTTTGTTCTGTTCTGTAGGAATGGAATATTGCTAAAGGTTGAAGCATTGCTAAGTTTTTACTTGTACTAAGTTTATAAACAGAATAATCATGTGGTATTGTGGTTTCATTCAAAAGCTGAAGAGTTACCTGTTTTACTGAAGGCATGTGTTCTCTATATCCTACGCGTTGGTGTAACTGATCAGATGACGGAACCTTCTCAAAGGAGCTTTACAGTTTTCCTTGGAGAGCAGGTATGCTACAGATTCGTATTCTGTCTCCAGTCTTCATGAAGTTTCATTTCTAAATTTTTTTTCATTTAATTAAATTAAATTTCCTTTCCCTGTGGGTGGGTGTTGTGTGCTGGCGGACACTTGCAGCTTCAATCTCCAGAAGCCAGCCCTTCAATGAAAATTGCTGCCCTGCGTACCCTGTCATATGCTTTGAAAACTCTAGGAGAGGTACTCTTGTTAATGCAAAATTTTCCTCTCTCTTGTAAGCATTTCCCAAAATATATTTGATAATAAGTTTCTAGTAGATGATTATCTAGTGCACTTATAGGATGAAGTCTCCATGTTGATCATGATGTTTCCAAATATATTGTTTCATAAGTTGTTAGTTTTAGTCATTCTATGTTCCACCTCATACCAATGATTCAAAGAACATATATATTAAATCATAAAGTTTGGAGTGTAATTGCATTATGTATTCTTAACATTAGTTAGTTGCTAAAACGCTCACATCATTAAGTTCTCTAAGCTTGATACATGTTTTGTCTGTTAAGGAAGGTGAAAATTTTTGGAAAATGAATTTTCCTACTATGAATCATTGGTATGGTCCATATGGTTATCTTTTGTTTATATAAAATTGTGGAGATACATGCACATGAAAAAGAAGTAAATGTGTCATTTTTGTTACATGGATTTGACACTTTTGGTTAAAGTAACTTGTACAATACAAAACATTGCAAACAGGTATGGTATTGTGTCAACTTCCTCAATAATGCTAGGAATACAACATGGTATTTGTAGCCAAAACATCATATTTGGAAGTGTATTGCTTCAATTAGAATTTTTTTTATGTTTCACCAGGAATATTTGACAGTTAGAGATAGCAATCAGGCAAGTAGATGGTTTAGGGATAAATCATTTTGGCCTTGGCTCTTCTAGGTTTTAGGTTGATTTGGTTTGTATTTTGGGTTCTGATAAGCTTTTTGTTTAAATTTGGCTTGATTGTTTGCTTATTCCACTTTGGGACCAGGCTTTCTACTTGTTACCCAACTAATGGAACCAATTTAGATTTGATTTGGTTATTTATTTAGTAACTGCTATCATCACGTTGTCTCCCTGAAATTATTATTTGGCCAAGGAAAAAAGATTCTGAAGTTAGTGCTCATCTGGATGATGCAGTTTAGCTGTTTAATTCCTCTTATCTATGAACGCTCATGCAGTTTCCAGCTTTGCC
The DNA here is from genome assembly GCF_007990345.1 of Gossypium hirsutum. NCBI lineage: Eukaryota > Viridiplantae > Streptophyta > Magnoliopsida > Malvales > Malvaceae > Gossypium > Gossypium hirsutum. The sequence continues at coordinate 10,272,246 of NC_053430.1, forward strand.
ACTCAATAGGTCATTATGACCAGTCTTGGAAGTTTTCTTGAGCTATGTTTATTTAATTTTCCCTTTTTAGGTTGCTTGTTGTCAGATTACAGTTTACTAATTAAGGAATATTTAAGTGTATCAGATAGGATTCTGTAAATATTTTACTGATTACTATCCCTAACTTTAAGGCTGTTTTTTTAGACAGCATCCCTAGAGTTAGTCTGTTTCCTAGTATAGAGTTTCCTAAGTTAGGCTTACTATGTGTATAAATATTTATAATGTCTTATGAATAAAATGGAATAGAAAAAGCCTATTCTTAACATGGTATCCGAGCCAGGTTTTTAACTCAAATTCTGGGATTTTTTTTCTTTGTCTGGCAACTTCTTCTCATTCCCGATCAACCCTCAAGCCTGTAGAATTTGTTCAAAAGAAACATGGCTGAAACTGTCAAAACCAGCACCACTGGAGAAGGGAATTCTCAAGAATCATCTGTTGAGTTCAGTAAAGAAGAAATTGAGAAGTTGAAGAATCTGCTGGGATCATTGGAAAAATCTCCTTCAATAGGTACTAGTGGTTTGGTTTTTTCAGGTATATCCTCTTCTCAAAATTCTAAAATCTCGGATATACCCACAAAAAGTTCTTGGGTCATTGACTCAGGAGCTACAGACCACATGACCCACTCCTCACAAAAATTTGTTTCATATACACCTTGCCCTAGTAGTAGAAAGATAACAGTAGCCGATGGTTCTGTGATCACAGTGGCTGGTCAGGGTGATATTGTTATAAACAAAACCCTTACTCTTAAAAATGTCCTTCATGTTCCAAAACTATTTACCAATTTTCTATCCATCCAAAGAATTACCAAAGACTCTAACTGTAGTGTGGTTTTCTATCACAATCGATGTCTTTTTCAGGAATAGAATACGAGGAGGATGATTGGACATGCTAAGGAAGTAAATGGCCTATACTATCTTGAGGAATCCAGTGGAGAAGTTAGTGCTCTGAATTCCTTACCATTATCTTTCATATCCGAATCTATTAAAACCAATAAAAACCAAATTTGGCTCCATCACCTCCGCCTTGGTCATCCATCGTTTAGAGTCCTTAAAATTATGTTTCCTTCATTGTTCAAAGGATTAACTGTTGAAAAATTCCATTGTGATGTCTGTGAACTTGCAAAACATAAACGTACCTCTTTTCCGGTAAGCAATAAAAGAACATCCGCTCCTTTTACTCTTATTCATAGTGATGTTTGGGGACCATCCACTATTTCAAATATTTCTGGGGCTCGGTGGTTTGTATCCTTTATTGATGATTGTACCCGTGTGTCTTGGATATTTCTTTTAAAACAAAAATCTGATGTAAGGTCTGTCTTTCCAACCTTTTACAACATGATCAAAACACAATTTGGAGCTGAAATAAAAAGGTTTAGGTCAGACAATGCCAAGGACTATTTCAATCAGTTTCTCTCACCATATTTCCAAGAAAGAGGCATTATACATGAGTCATCTTGTGTTAGCACACCCCAACAAAATGGTGTTGCCGAAAGAAAAAATGGTCACATTTTAGCTATTACAAGAGCCATCTTGTTCCAAAAAAATGTCCCTAAACAATACTGGGGGGAGGCTGTTTTAACTGCTACTCATATGATAAATAGATTGCCTACAAAAGTCCTTGAATCTCAAAGTCCTATGCAAGTTCTAGCAAAATTCTTTCCTGATTTTAGTACTTCAAGTAACCTTCCTCCCAAAATATTTGGTTGTGTTGCCTTTGTACATGTACATTCTCAAAATAGAGGAAAATTTGATCCACGAGCTGTCAAGTGTGTCTTTCTCGGTTATTCTTCCACTCAAAAGGGGTACAAATGCTATCATCCAGCTACAAAAAAATTTTATGTATCAGCGGATGTTACTTTTGCAGAACAAGAGAATTTCTTTAATCGTCCTTATCTTCAGGGGGAGATCTTATTCACAGAAGATAAGGACAGAGAATTCTTTCTTCTTGACATTCCAACTACTGTCCAGCAACCAAACACTCACATTCCAGCTCCTGTCCAGCAACCAAACACTCACATTCCAGCTCCCGTCCAGCAACCAAACACTCACATTTCAGCTCCTGTCCAGCAACCTGAAACAGAGCCTAATACACCCAAATCACAAAGAGGGATTCAGGACACTACTCGTCCTTTACTGGTTTACTCAAGGAAGAAGGCACCGGTGCAAGTTCAATCATCTTCTCCTCCTATACAACCTGAGGTAATTGCTGAACCTACTACTGAAACTACTGAAAATTTAGATGAATTTCCCATTGCTATTAGAAAAGGGATTAGAGCCTGTACAGAACATCCCTTGTACTTATTTTTGTCTTACAAAAATTTGTCCCATAACCACAAAGCCTTTCTTACTAGCCTAAATTCTATCTCCATTCCCAAAACTGTATCCGAGGCATTAGAAGATGAGAATTGGAAAAATGCCATGAAGGTTGAAATGGAAGCTCTTGAAAAAAATAAGACATAGGACTTGGTGAAATTACCGAGAGGAAAGAAACCAGTGGGATGTCGCTGGGTGTACACAGTGAAGTATAAATCAGATGGTTCTTTGGAGAGGTACAAAGCAAGATTGGTTGCTAAAGGGTACACTCAAATGTATGGAGTAGACTACCTTGAGACATTTGCCCCTGTTGCAAAGATGAGCACTGTGAGAGTGTTGTTGTCACTAGCTGCCAACCGAGGCTGGAAATTACAGCAATTTGACATAAAAAACGCCTTTTTACATGGTGATCTTGAGGAGGAAGTCTATATGGATGTTCCACCAGGATTCGGTCCAAATACAGGACAGGTAGTTTGCAGACTAAAAAAGGCTTTGTACGGACTAAAACAGTCCCCGAGGGCTTGGTTTGGAAGATTTACCAAAGTAATGCTCAAGTTGGGGTATAAACAGAGTCAAGGAGATCACACTCTGTTTGTAAAACACTCATCTTCAGGGGGAGTGACTGCTTTATTAGTCTATGTAGATGACATTATAGTGACTGGTGATGACTTGGAAGGAATGGAGAATTTAAAGAAATGCCTAGTAAAAGAATTTGAAGTCAAAGAGCTCGGTAAGTTAAAATATTTCCTTGGTATTGAAGTGGCACACTCTCGGGAAGGAATATTCATATCTCAGCAAAAATACATAGTTGATTTGTTGACAGAGACGGGCAAGTTGGGCTATAAACCAGCAGAGACACCCATAGAGGTGAACCACAGACTTGGAAATGCACTAGAAGATGCAGCAGTTGATAAAAGGTCATATCAAAGACTTGTGGGGAAGCTCATTTACTTGTCTCATACCTGACTAGATATTGCCTATGCAGTCGGTGTTGTAAGTCAGTTTATGCACAACCCCAAAGAATCACATCTTAGAGTTGTGTATCAAATTCTACAGTACTTAAAGGGCACGCCAGGTAAAGGAATCCTATTTAAAAAGGGGGAGAATTTAACCCTTGAAGCCTATACTGATGCAGATTATGCAGGGTCTATGGTTGATAGAAGATCAACCTCGGGCTATTGCACTTTCCTAGGAGGCAATCTTGTGACTTGGAGGAGTAAAAAATAGAATGTTGTGGCTAGATCTAGTGCAGAAGCTGAATTTAGGGCGATGGCTCTTGGAATTTGTGAGCTATTATGGCTAAAAATTATTTTGGAAGATTTGAAGATCAAGTGAGAAGGTCCAATGAAGTTGTATTGTGATAATAAGTCTGTTATCAATATTGCACATAATCCAGTTCAACATGATCGTACGAAGCACGTTGAGGTTGACAGACATTTTATAAAGGAAAAACTGGACAGTGGCTTAATTTGCACTCCATTTGTGTCCACTGATGGTCAACTAGCAGACATACTTACCAAAGGGTTGTCTGGAAAGTTGTTTCAGAAACTAGTAAGCAAGCTGAGAATGGATGATATCCACTTCCCAGCTTGAGGGGGAGTGTCAGATTACAATTTACTAATTAAGGAATATTTAAGTGTATCAGATAGGATTCTGTAAATATTTTACTGATTACTATCCCTAACTTTAAGGCTGTTTTTTTAGACAGCATCCCTAGAGTTAGTCTGTTTCCTAGTATAGAGTTTCCTAAGTTAGGCTTACTATGTGTATAAATATTTATGTAATGTCTTATGAATAAAATGGAATAGAAAAAGCCTGTTCTTAACACTTGTGGTAATATGAAGGGGAATACAATGATCTGTGAGATCATACTCATAGATTGCACCAGACATTTAATTTTCTCTCTAAAGTGATTCTTGTGCTCAAGCTAACTATGGAGCTCTCAAGATGAAGTTCATGGATATTTAATTGTTCTTATCCTATCTCTCCTAACTAAAATTGGAGCTAGATGGTAGCTAACTGTTGAAACTCGATTTAAATATCTTAAATTAACTATGGGATGTGAAGAATCCTGATTTATTTGTTTTCTTGGGGTGCATAAATATGCTAATATGCCTAATTCTTTTGGCCTTTGTATGTTACTGTTTGAAAAATGCTTACCTCTTCTATGATTATTTAGTTGAGTAATTTGTCTTTTATAAACAAAAATTTGACGTAAGAGGACTTAAGAAAATCTGATATTATTTCTATTTGTATGTGTGAGCATGTTAACATTGTGAATCCAATATGTCTTTATGTAGGTTCCACTTGAATTCAAGGAGGTGTTTGATAACACAGTTGTTGCAGCAGTATCTCACTCTTACCAGCTTGTAAGCTCGTTATACATCTCTTACATTTTACAGAAGTTAGACATATTTGGTTGCATTAAGAGATTCTCATAAGTTATTAAGTTTACTTGGTTTAGGTTTTATATGTATTTGTATTTTATTGAAATTGTTAGAAAAACGTTCATCCATCTGTTGTGAAATAAAATAAAAGTAGACAAGCATAAATCTTGAAAAGTGACTTTGATTTGGGCATTAAACTCATGCATCGGAAGCTTAATTCTATTTTGTAAAATTTCATATATTGTTCAAACCTGCAGCTTCTCATTTTACAATGTACCGCATTAGCATAAGTTAATATTATTTGAAAATTTATGGAAGGTACGTGTTGAGGCTGCTTTGACATTGCGTACATTGGCTGAGGTTGATCCAACTTGTGTTGGTAGTTTGATATCTTATGGAGTGACCATACTAAATGCTTTAAGGGAAAGTGTTTCCTTTGAAAAGGTAATTTAGTATTTTCGGCTTCAAAGCATCTATTTTTGTGCTGTCTTTTTTCATCTGTAATTTGTTGTTGTTCAGTGAAAATCATTTCAATCCCCATGATTTGAAATGTTTTGGTTAGTCCATTGTGGTTCATATTGTTTATTGAACTTTTGTTTTTGTTAAACTTAACACAAATTGAATAAATTCGCCTACTTTGCTGTTATAAAACCTTTTTAATTTACATAGAAAGAAGAGGTCACATGAAAATCCCAACTTGATTGTTTTACTGGCATAACTATTTTATACTTTTTAACGTAAATTAAGGTAGGAAAAAGTTAAGGTTTATGTAGAATCTTACTTACTTGAAGGTCAATGGTGTAGCCTCCTTGAGTAGCAGAGTGAACCGTATTGACTTCTCACTGTTGAAACTGAATGGTGTAAGTTGAGTTCTGCTTGAACAGCTAGGAGTGAAGTATAAATTTCCCCATTTATTATGCTACCTTTGTTCATGCCTAATTTGCTCAAGTAAATGGATGTCAGATTTTTCGTTTTGGTTTAATCAGTAATGCTGTGTAAAATTATCCTAACTGTCATACTGATCGATAACAATGTGAGCATTTTCTTCTGTGTTCCCCTTCGTGGTGTTTATACTCTCTTTTGAAGTGACCACAGACACCAAATTACATTAACATGTTTGCTCATGCGCATAGGACAATGCATGTGTTGCATTATATTTATAATTATTCAAATTGAAAAATTTCACCTTAGAAGCTCTTGTTACTTTCAGACAGCTGATATTCTAAGCCCAAGTTATGAATCTCATTATTATATGCGCAACTTTTATGTTTTAATTGCATTAGCTGTAGAGATGCCATTATGAATTGGTCTGACATCAATAACCAGGGATCATGATTTTTACTTCCTATGTTGATTAAGCATCAATATGGTGCGATATACGTACATGGCAAATGTCCAGGTCCATGTAGTGGTTGTATATAACCAGGAATTTTTTAACTTCTAGGATTCTTCAGATTGTATATGTATTCGTGTCTGTTAGCTATGTAGTTCTCTTTTTGATTAATGTATTCATGACATTCATTACAATTAATTATTTGTTCTTAAACCTTGATAATTCCGACTGAAAAGAAAAAATCTTGAAATGAAACTTAACATCCTTATTTGTTTTTAAAAGTATGACATACGCTGATTACAAAAAATAGGGCTGCCATATGGTGCTAGGCCTATGAATAAAAACATCAGTGTACCATAGCTTGATATCATGCAAGACTGTTTTTCTGCCTTTTTTTTTCTTTTAGTTTTTACTACCGTTATTTTGCATAATATCTTAAGGTTAGCAAGTACCTCTACTATTGAGGAAAAAAATTATCCCCTCTTGTTGTCACTAATAAAGCTTTTACAGAGATCAATTATAGAAATGGAAGAACTTTCAGCTACTTCTAAGCTTCTTGGCTTCCATTTCCATTTCTCTTTATCTTCCTGTTTTCTTCACTCTCATCCTTTTCTATTTGTGTCTAGTTGTTTCTTTTCTCTTTAACTAAATAACAACAGAAAACTCTTGCTCTTGGTGGTCTTACCTAATCTAAGTTGTACGTCACCATCATGTTAGGGAGGGGAAGGAATATATTTTCCCAATGGTTAAAACCTTTTCTTGATGAATAATACAAGTAAATGTGATAAATTGCGACTAGACTTGTCCAGGGGACAGGCTGGTCCATAGCCCAAAAAGGCCCAATTTGGGCTCGGCTTGAAAGTCTAAATAACTATTTAATATAATATTAAAAAACAAAAAGTATTTTTATATTATTATTTATTGTATTTTAAAAATTAAATAAAAATATTTTTAATTATTCAACAGTTATTCGGGCTGGGCTTGTGCAAATTACTAATTCTGTTGTCTAAGGTCCAATTTGTTTTCGAGCCTCGTCTACTTGGTTGGATGGGCAGCTTGACCATTGGACACGTTTGGTTGATTTTCATTATGTTTCTTAAAAGCTAAACTTCTTAATCAATCGAAGAGCAATATAACTAGTTTTATTCAATGAGATACCAAGGTGGATGATTGTCATTCTATACTAGAAATAATCACATGGAATCTTTTGATAAGATGTTCCATTAGGACATTTGTCTAATTCTTGTGAAACTATTTCATATCAGTTCATTGATAACTTATTTTTATAAGGCAGACTTACTTTATTCCTGAAAACTTGCATAACTTCTGCTTCTGTTGTCACAAAAGATTCACCTTTTTTGTGGGTCAATAATTATGATTTTATGGGCGGAAAAGGGAAGAGAAAGGGTGGGTGCTATTCGCTAGCTCGTGGATATTATTCTATAAAGTTCTCACATAAATTATCTATGTAGCCTTGTGTAGTTCATAGTAGTGTTCCTTCTGATAGATAAGGAACTTGGAGTAAGCAGATCCAACACTACTGGTATGGTGTAATGGTGCTACTGATATGAGCTAAACAACTCACAGAAAAGAGCGAAACAGAGAAGAGAATACGAGAGAAATTTAGAGAAGAAGAAAAAACTGTTCATTTACTGTTTGCTTCTCTCCTCAACAAAACAACAGAAATAAGGAAAAGGAAATGAGACCGTTGTAACAGACATGGCTCACAGCTGTCACAAAAACAAAACTAATGAAACGCATCATTTCATTAACAGACCCAAACATTGAAACGCACTGTTTTCCTAAAAACTCAAAACACCTCGTTTTATTTAAGTTGAAATGCAGTTAAGAGCAGCTTTTTGACAACTGCTTTTAACAACCATATCAGCTACATGATATGGTGAAGTGCTCTTACTCCATAGGAATAACTCTTCTTGCAAGTGCTTTTCAATCTTTCTTTTTCATGCCCTTCTTGATTGTATCTTTTATATTCAAGTCTTTACCATCTTTTGCTTGACTTCCTGTGAGCTGACTGACTAGTTTTTAAATGCCTAAACTTCTTAGTAGAATGAAGTGGCTTTAAATCTTGACTCCTATCTTGCAGCCTAATTTAGAGTGGATATTAAAACACTGACTTTAGGCACTAACCTGATCAGACGGTCAGTACTGTTTAAAGGGGTCGGTGTTGCAATAGCCACATTGACTGCCCATCTCAATGGGGCTATGGTGTTATTCTCACCTTTTGATTTTCTTCTGTTTTCATATATTGTGAATCTTTTTGGGTATGATTCCAAAACATAATTAATTAAGTATTCTAGTCCATTGTGTTCAGGGAAGCAATTTGCAAGTTGATCTTAATTCTTTGCATGGGCAAGCAACAGTTTTGGCTGCTTTAGTTTCCATTTCTCGAAAATTACCCCTTGGTTATCCAGCCAGGTAATGTTCTTTTATAACAGTTTGCTGTTTATGTTTGCGAGGTTTCTTAAGTTTTGCTCTTGTGGCCATGGCCAGGCCTTAGTAAAAAATACTCTATTGAAATCATAGTTTGGTTCCCACTCTTTTGGGTAAATTAACTTGAAAGTAAACTAACATGTAATTGTCCTTAGATTGCCCAAGGCAGTTCTTGAAGTTTCAAAGAAATTGCTGACAGAATCCAGTAGTGATGCTGTTACTGCCAAGGTGGAACAAGAAGCTGGGTGGTTACTCTTATCATCATTATTATCTTCCATGCTGAAGGAGGTATAGATTATTTCTGTGTTGGTCATTTTGTTTTCTTTCTATTTCTCCCCTTGTATAGGAATATGTTGGTCATTTTCTATAATCATTGTTAATATCTTATGAAGCTATTTTTGATGCATGTAGGAGCTTGAGGATCAGGTATTCGATATTCTTTCCCTGTGGGCTGGTCTTTTCAATGGCAACCCCGAAGATGTAATTGGAGAAAATGGAGATCTACAACCTAGGATTCGGTAAGTCTGTTGATAAGTGTGCTATTCTATACTAGCTTATTTGTTTTGCTATGATTAGTTAGGGCTCTCATGCCTGAGTTGTCTGTCATGGTTCCCAATGGTTTGATTCTAGTCTAGATTCTACAATGGTTTCTTGACAGACTATCATTAGATAAAATTAATTAATTTATATTATAGTACTAGTATGTCTTTGCTGCAATATACTTCCTTGGTTCAATTTAATGATTTTAAAATAAAATTTATTCAAATTTAAGCAATTATTTGATTAAGTTGGGTTTATTTATAATTAATTGAAACATAGAAAATAAATAATAAATGTGATTAAAAATAAATAAAGAAATTGTAGTTTTAATTAAAAAATGAATACCTATCTAGCCCAAATTTTTTGATTCAAATATAATATGACTTTTTTATTTTTGAATTTGAGACTTGAGTGTCTGTTAGTGTGTTACGTTTTAATAGTAAATTACAAACATCAATTTTGAATACCTAAGTTGATTAAGAATTTAAGATTACTGTTTAAGGTATACAACAACACCGATATTTCTCTTTTTTTATTCTTTCTTGAAGGTAAAAATACCTTTATTTTTATTCCATTTGATAGGGTTACTTTTTAATTCCAATGCCTCCAATTTATCACTGAATGAGTAATATGTTGGTGTAATATGTTTTGCATATTAAATAATTATTTACATTGATATTCGAAAAAGATATTCTAAGTTTCAATTAAATTGTCACAGTTGGCCTTTTTGGGTCAAATATAAACTAATCCTATGTTTAAAAGTTGTCATAATAATATAAGTATAGATCTTAGGCAATAAAATAATTAAACTATTTTACGTGTAGATCAGAGAACAAATATAGGAACTGGATGAATTTATACATAGCAAATGGCAATTGCATTCTTTGTGGTAATACAAAGTGGTAATTATAAGATAAAATTTTAAAAATATTAGTAATTTATGTAGGCATCATTTTTATTAAAATAATATACATTTTCAAAAATATATTTAATTTATGTTTTGGTCATTTTGGGTTAACTACTCGAGTCATTTTTGGTTTGATTTGTTCCAATTTTAGGTCAATTCTGATTCAAATTGTTTCATGTTCATATTATTTCGGGTTTGTGTTGGGCAGGTTCAAGTTTTTAAGTTTTTAATTTCTGTGGTTGAATTGTTTTATGTTTGGCTTGGGTTTTGATTGATCGGATTGATTTTTTGGGTTTGGGTCATAATTGACATGTCTAGTTTGGACACTTTCTTGAAACTTTTCCATCTCATGCAAAACTAGCTCTCCTTTAAGCATATGAGATTTTACTTGTTTTATCTTCATCCACCCTTATCTTGGGGCTCATCGCCTATTGTCAGACTCATCATTGGCAGCATCATGTCAAATTGACATTAATAATGAAGTGGTGATAAAAAGAAATCCTAAATTGGGGGGAGGGGGGAAGGTATCCTAGACATATAAATATAATAGGAGCCTTTCAACTATTACCAATTGGTTTTAGGTTGGGTTCCCATTGTAAAATATAACATGGTATCATAGAAGGTGTTGCCTTTGTTTCCATGATAGGTCTGTTATACCTAAGATGCGAAGTAGCCTAGTTATCCCGATGTGTTAACGTCATGCCATGTGATAGTCCTATTGCCCCTACACATGAGTGAACTAATTGAGGGCTTGATAAAATGAATCCCTTATTTGTAAAATTGGGTATCATGGGTACTTAAATAAAATAAGGGCTTTGCCACTTATTGTCATTTCATTTTAGATTGGATCAGCGTCATAAAATTCAACATGATATTAGAATAGTCATTTCTCCCATTTATTGGTCCATCCATAATAGCTATGTTTTACCTACAATGTGAAGTTCATTTGGCATGATGGGCCCGTCATTCCTAAATGTGAATTTCATGCCATGTGATAGGTTTGTTATTCCTACACATGGAAGGGAAGTGGTCAAATAAAGACCACATCTCTTATATTTGGGTTATCTAGGTCATTGGCCTGCCAGTTTGTGTATTTATGTCTTGCTCATGTACTATCCAATGTCATAAATGTGTTTAAGGTGCTTTACATTGAGATAAGTTTTGATCATTAATGATCCATATTATATAGATTTGGCACGTTCATATATTTATGTTGTGTTTGTGTTTGTGTTTTTCTTTTTCATGTTATATCTTGTTTTACATCAAATTTTAGTTATATTTTTCATTTCTTGTTCATGTCCAATATTGCCAAATCTACTTGAGCACATAAAGATAATATGGATCTCTCCACCTATTGCCAATTGGTTTTAGGTTGGATTCCCATTCTAAAATGCAACAATTAGCAAGAAAGAAAAAGAACTTGGGCCAACTTTTCAGTGTTATGAAATTTTTGTTGTTTCATCACCTGTTTTGACCTTAATAATCTCAACTAGTCTTAAATGATAGATTACTTTTTTTCATAGGAAGGTATACTATTACAGTTTTTGCCTTGGATAACTTTTTCTCCCCCTCTTTTCTAGTGTGTGGTCTGCAGCAATTGATGCACTTACATCATTCATACGATGCTTCGTGTCATCCAATTTGGCAGCTAGTGGGATTTTGCTTCAGCCAGTGATGCTGTATCTCAATAGGTATGACCTAATATGCTACCTTTTGTCCAACAAACCCCTGATCCCGATGTATATCCGATTCTAGTATATCATATTAATATAGTATGGAATTGGAGTGGCATTGCACAACTATAAATATAGGAAAAAAAAATTAATATGCATTGCAAAACAGGGCTTTGTCCTATATCTCTCTGTTGGCAGCCAAAGAACTACTGGATATTAAGCCTGAAGTGGACATATTCATCATCAGAACATTAATAGGCTATCAATCCCTCCCTGATCCAATGGCCTATAAGAGTGACCATTCTCAAATTATACAATTATGTACAATTCCCTATAGGTAATTATAACTCATCTCTTATGTCATTTAACTTATCTACCCCCATTTTTTCACCCTTTTTTTTCGGAAATGAAGAAAATTCAGATATCTTTTCTGTTGAAAACATGAATGGTTGATTTTGCTGTTTGCTTTTGTTCTATGACAAAGAAATGCTTCTGGATGCGAGGAAAGCTCATGCTTGATGTTCCTGTTAGACAAAAGAGATGCATGTTTGGGCCCCTGGATTCCTGGAAGGTGTCTGAATATGTTCTTTTTGCTATAATTTTTTCTTTCTTAACATTTTTGAGATTTTATAGCATCTATTGGTTAACCTTAAGCATTTTTTGAGTAGAGTTTATTTCTTCAAGTAGAAAATTTAAGAGTTTTCCCGGTGTTATTTGTCTCTTCTCAGGGATTGGTTTGAAGATGAACTCCGTGCTTTTCAAGGTGGAAAAGATGGACTCATGCCTTGTGTATGGGATAATGAATTGTCGAGTTTTCCTCAGGTAATTAGTTGTTTTTATGTGCCTCAGATTTGACTGGGGAGGGCTGTGCTAAGATTATTTTGGTTGGTAGAAAGTATGCATTGTGTTCCCCTGTTCCTTAGTTTCCATGAGCTACAATCTTCTGTTTGTAATCCACATGGTAAAGATTTCTGGGAATGCTCTTAATTAACAGAATGGTTGGAAATAAGCAGAAAACAACACCATAGCTGGAGCTTCAAAAGAACTTACTAGTCCTTCAGGCTTATTTTTTCATTGGAAATCTGCACTCTCATAAATCTCTCCTCCCTGCTTTGGTTTTCCAATTTTGAATAAGAAAAAGTTTTCTCTTTCTTAGTTATGCAACCCATATGACCTCCTTTTTGAATATAACTCATGAATCATGTTTATGAGCACTCCTGTTTTTTTTTTCAGGCTAGTCTTTTGCTTTTCCTTCTGTTAAGATGGCCTGCATTTTGTCTTCGTCACCATTGATTTAGTATTTCTAAGATTTTTGGGTGTTTCCATTTGTATTTAATTTTTGTGTAGCCGGAGACTATAAACAAGATTTTGGTGAATCAAATGCTTCTCTGCTTTGGAATCATATTTGCTGCTCAGGTAAGATAATACTATGTTGTTTGATGTTTATTTTTCTTTGTTCCAGTGAAATTATACCATTTTGTTGGTGTTTTATTTTATTTGTTTCACTTAAAACTCTGGCTCTCCAAATTACTTCCACATAAATCGGTCTATCTAAATGGCAGAATAGTGGTGATATGCTGTCACTTCTTGGAATGATGGAGCAGTGCCTAAAAGCTGGGAAAAAGCAACCATGGCATGCTGCAAGCATGACCAACATATGTGTGGGGTTACTTGCTGGGTTGAAGGTGCTTGCTATCCTTATATTTTTTGTATTGGAAAAATTCAGTGGGTATTTAATCTTTGATATATTTATTAACCTCAGGCTTTGCTCGCATTACGTCCACAATCATTGGAGTTAGAGATATTGAATTTGGCTCAAGCTATTTTTAAGGCACATCTCTTATCAGAAATAGTGATTTTTATTGCATAGTTGAGCATTACTTCCATCTGGTCATGACTTGTTTTGATTTGATAGGGTATACTAATTGAGGGGGACATTTGTGCATCACAACGTAGGGCGTCATCAGAGGGTCTTGGTCTTTTAGCTCGCCTTGGAAATGATATCTTTACAGCCAGAATGGTCAGTTTTTACTTGTGATTTTCATGCCCCGTTTTTCTGTAATTTTTTGTTAAAAATAGGCCTTTGTGATCCCAGGAAAAATACATTTGGTTTCTTTTTTCTTTGCTTAATAAAAAAAGCATTCAATTTAGTGACATCTATGCTTTCTGTTCTCAAAATTATAGGACTCTTTGAATTGTTTTATTTAATTTGATTCAGCAGCCGTTTGATTTGACTGGAATGAAATGAGAGGATGTCAGTAACTAAGTTTATTTTTGCTAATACAGACTCGATCATTACTTGGGGAGCTAAATGGTATAACAGATTCACATTATGCTGGCTCAATAGCTCTTTCCCTTGGATGTATTCATCGCAGGTGAAATATCAAAACTTTTCTATTGCAAATGATTGTTTTTATGTCTTAGTTCTTTTGCTTAAAAATGGATTCTTAGCTTCTAACTGAAAAGTGAAGGTGTAGGATATATTGTTTAATATTAAATTTACTGTCAACAAAATAATTTTTTAAACAGAAATGGGTACTGGGCAGTGGGTTCAATGTGAGTTCCTCAAGGAGTCCGTGGCTCTAATTTAAAGATTCTAAAATTTAAATTTTTATATCTAATCTAATTGCATTATTTTTGTTTTTGTTTCCTTTGAAATTTTGGGACTGCCTACCAGAAGTCATGGATTGCAAAATATGATCTGGATAAGATACCAACTTATGCACATGGGTTGAATCTGACTTGAATTTGGGAGAAGGCAAACTTGTTGCTCCAGTAGTTCTTTGTTGGAATGGATTGGTAGCAACTTTTGTTTTCAAGTCTTGTTAATTTCACTATTGGCTCCATTATTATTTTTATCTCCACCCTACTATAATTCTTGGGTACATTCATGACCTTTTACAGCTTTTTTGTTGAATTGAGTCCCTGCTACTGATTTTATATTGTTTTATGTTGCAAAATCGTCCATTAATAATTAATTTTAATCATCCTAACTTCATCTTTATCAAATATCAGTAACTCAATTTAAGGTTCCTATTGAAGTCAAATCAAGTGTTTACAATTGACTGCCAATGAATCTATTTGGGAATGAAGGAATTAGAATTCATTTGCGCAAAACCTTTTCTGGTGTTTGTGGTGTTTAATGGATGCTTAAACCAAGACTTGTGACTTAGCTTTGTCAACTGGTGCTACCTTTACCGCGAGGATTACTGATTTGACCTTTGTATGATGTTTCAAGATTAGAAATTGTTTTGCTTGTAACGAAACCATTTAATGAGTTACATTATCTCTGGTTTAGCTTCTTAAATGCTGGTTTACCTTTTCATTTATTGTTTGAAGTGTTATTCTTTATTAATCTTCCCATGGGGTTTTGCCACATTTCACTGTTGCTCCCGTGCTGAACTTTAAACACAATGCCATAGTTAGATCCTTGTTAATCTTATATTACTATTTTTTTATTATCTACAATGATAGTTATATGGTTGTTTGCAATATCTTAAATATAGAGGGATGTATGTTCATAATTATTTTTTTATATTCTTTGTTGCAGTGCTGGAGGGATGGCACTTTCAACTTTAGTGCCTACTACTGTAAGCTCAATCACTTTGCTGGCTAAAAGTTCAATCCCTGCCTTACAGATCTGGTCGTTGCATGGACTTCTTTTGACTATAGAAGCTGCTGGCTTGTCCTTTGTATCTCATGTCCAGGTAATCAAATTCATGACTCTTGACTCGTGAAAAAAGCAGATACTGCTGGGAGTCTCTATGGTTTGGAGTGTCTTTTATCCATTCATTTGGTTTCTCAGAGTTGGGTGGTAATATTTTTTGAAAGCCCTGGCGTACGGAAATCTCTTGAGCTATCCATTACATAAGTATTGATTGGGGCAATGAAATTTATTCAATAGTAGTCTCTTGGATTAATGCCAAGCAGCACATTTTGAAAATTTCATCACGAAGGATTTTTGACTTGTTAGGAAAAAATAGCAGAGTAATTGACTAATTGGTAAAGAAAAGGTTGTTTGATGCCCCTTATTTTTCTACACTTGTTACATCCATTTGTTTCAGTTGTTAGTATCAGACTAGAGATGGAGGAGAATATTATGTTATCATAAATTGGGTAAATTTAAAGTCTACTATTCTGGCTTTATATCTGGATCTGGTCTCTGCACGTATGACCAATTGGTACTAAGTTGGATGAGTAGCCGTTGGGTTTAGGTAGATATTTCATTGATAACAACTTCTTTTGCTCTTTCCACATTCTCTGCTTTCCCTCGTAAAACACAGGCCACACTGGGCCTCGCTTTGGAGATTTTGTTGTCTGAAGAGAATGGAAGGGTTGACCTCCAACAAGGTGTGGGCCGTCTTATAAATGCAATTGTTGCCGTTCTTGGTCCTGAGCTTGCCCCTGGCAGCATTTTCTTTTCACGTTGCAAGGTACTTTTTTCTCTGAATTTCCCTTTTGATCGGATGTAGATTTGGTAGGATACAGTATGCGTGAATTAGAACTGTACTTATTTGCATCCTCCATTTCATCTTGAACTTATTATTGACATCCATTTTTTTTTCCAGTCTGTTGTTGCAGAGATTAGTTCCTCAGAAGAAACAGCTACACTACTTGAGTATGTACTGAAAATATTCCTATTTCTATGTTTGCTCTCTCAGTTTTTCTACTGTGCCACCACTGCTTGACTTGACTACACATTGGTAGAATTTTATGTTCTACTTTCACAATGGATGATAACTTAATAGCTTATTAATCTTTCAGGAGTGTTCGTTTCACACAACAGCTTGTTCTTTTTGCTCCACATGCTGTTTCAGTGCACTCCCATGTCCAAACTCTTCTGCTGACTCTATCATCAAGACAGGTTCTTTCCTCTTTACTTTGAAAGTTCTCAAGGGCATGGCTTAAGTTTTTGTCCAGTCTGCTACTAAGCAGGTTTTCTTTGAAACAGCCTGCATTAAGGCATCTTGCAGTCTCCACTCTACGACATCTCATTGAGAAGGACCCTGTGAGTAGTGAAATCATAAATTTCCACATTTTTATATTTCCATTTTCTAATGCCTTAATCTCTTTTTTGTTTTTCGAAATACTGTGTTCATGGTATCCTTTCAGGTTTCTGTCATTGATGAACAAATAGAAGATAATCTGTTTTGCATGCTAGACGAAGAAACTGATTCAGAGTATGTGGAGGATACCCATTTAAATATTAATTTGATTTTTAACTACCAAAATGTTGAAATGACGTGAATGGTAGAATCTATACTTATGTTTTAACATGTTTATTTCCTCATTTTCTTTTTCTCTGCTAGTATTCTCAACATCTTATGATTTTTTATGTCTACTTTACAATTATTAGTTGTATTAAAAATGGTTAGGTTGTAAATGTATGTTGAATTTACCCTTTGTCTAATGAGATAGTTTAAGTTGGCTTCCTGTCCAGTCAATCTTTCCTCTACATATATTGAACGTGTTGGACTCTTATGAACTTTGGAGCTTTTTGATAGTTAATGCATCTTAGATGTCTTCCATTAGTAATGTTTCTATTTTTTATTGTTATTTTATTCTATTTTTACTTTATCACTTTTATTAATGAAATTTCCTTATTTTTTTCCTGTTAAATGCATCTTTTATTCTTTCAAGGTATCATGTTACAAGACCAAGAATTTCTTGTGTATATCATTTTATATAACCATTGAATTTGCAATGAACTAGTTTCTCTCTTTAAGTAGTGAAATGAATAGGTGCGCCATAAGAACAAGATCGGTGGTAATGCTCTGGCCAGTGATTTTTTTATTTCTCTTCAGTGATTCCTTCAGAGTTCCAAGGTCTGAGGTCTTTGGTGTGAGGTTATTGCACCAATTTCCAGGGTTCACTGAGTTGATGATTAGTTCACCATGTTTGATAGGAACTTGGTGATCCTATGTGGTGATAGTCTTATGACCTAAGATTGTTCAGGTGACTGCCTTGGGAGTGTCTAAATCCAATTTGAAAGGGCAGGAAACGTTTCATGTGTTGATCTGGGGAATTGATTCATGGAATCATTTTAATTTTATGTGCATAAAAAGTGTACTTCCTTTCCTAAGTTTCAGTTATTTTTATACGGTAATTTTTCCCTTTCAAAAACAACTAGACATTTAGGCAGGTTACACACTTGTCCCTACTTTATTTATTTATTTGTTTGTTTATTGTTAAAAACAGGCTATTTCAATTATATTTTTCACAAGAAATTACATAAATATTTATAGACATAGTGAGCCTAACTTAGGAAACTTTACACTAGGAAAGATACTAATTCTAGGGATGTTGTACCTAAAAACAGCCTTAAAGTTAGGGATAAAATATTTACAGAATCCTATTTGATACACTCAAATATTCCTTAATTAGGAAGCTGAAATCTGACACTCCCCCTCAAGCTGGGAAGTGGATATCATCCATTCTCAGCTTGCTTACTAATTTCTGAAACAACTTCCCAGACAATCCTTTGGTAAGTATGTCTGCTAGTTGACCATCAGTGGACACAAATGGAGTGCAAATTAAGCCACTATCCAGTTTTTCCTTTATAAAATGTCTGTCAACCTCAACGTGCTTTGTTCGATCATGTTGAACTGGATTATGTGCAATATTGATAGCAGACTTATTATCGCAATACAACTTCATTAGACCTTCCCGCTCGATCTTCAAATCTTCCAAAATAATTTTTAGCCATAACAACTCACAAACTCCAAGAGCCATCGCCCTAAATTCAGCTTTTGCACTAGATCTAGCCACAAGATTTTGTTTTTTACTCCTCCAAGTCACAAGGTTGCCTCCTAGGAAAGTACAATAGCCCGAGGTTGATCTTCTATCAACCATAGATCCTGCATAATCTGCATCAGTATAGGCTTCAAGGGTTAAATTCTGCCCCTTTTTAAATAGGATTCCTTTGCCTGGTGTGCCCTTTAACTACTGTAGAATCTGATATACGGCTCTAAGATGTGATTCTTTGGGATTGTGCATAAACTGACTTACAACACCTACTGCGTAGGCAATATCTGGTCTGGTATGAGACAAGTAAATGAGCTTCCCCACAAGTCTTTGATATGACCTTTTATCAACTGCTGCATCTTCTAGTGCATTTCCAAGTCTGTGGTTCACCTCTATGGGTGTCTCTGCTGGTTTATAGCCCAACTTGCCCGTATCTGTCAACAAATCAACTATGTATTTTTGCTGAGATATGAATATTCCTTCCCGAGAGTGTGCCACTTCAATACCAAGGAAATATTTTAACTTACCGAGCTCTTTGACTTCAAATTCTTTTACTAGGCATTTCTTTAAATTCTCCATTCCTTTTAGATCATCACCAGTCACTATAATGTCATCAACATAGACTAATAAAGCAGTCACTCCCTCTGAAGATGAGTGTTTTACAAATAGAGTGTGATCTCTTTGACTCTGTTTATACCCCAACTTGAGCATTACTTTGGTAAATCTTCCAAACCAAGCCCTCGGGGACTGTTTTAGTCCGTACAAAGCCTTTTTTAGTCTGCAAACTACCTGTCCTGTATTTGGACCGAATCTTGGAGGAACATCCATATAGACTTCCTCCTCAAGATCATCGTGTAAAAAGGCATTTTTGATGTCAAATTGCTGTAATTTCCAGCCTCGGTTGGCAGCTATTGACAACAACACTCTTACAGTGTTCATCTTTGCTACAGGGGCAAATGTCTCAAGGTAGTCTATTCCATACATTTGAGTGTACCCTTTAGCAACCAATCTTGCTTTGTACCTCTCCAAAGAACCATCTGACTTATATTTCACTGTGTACACCCAGCGACATCCCACTGGTTTCTTTCCTCCCGGTAATTGCACTAAGTCCCATGTGTTATTTTTTTCAAGAGCTTCCATTTCAACTTTCATGGCATTTTTCCAATTCTCATCTTTTAATGCCTCGGATACAGTTTTGGGAATGGAGATAGAATTTAGGCTGGTAAGAAAGGTTTTGTGGTTATGGGACAAGTTTTTGTAAGACATGAATAGGTACAAGGGATGTTTTGTACAGGTTCTAGTCCCCTTTCTAATAGCAATGGGAAAATCATCAAAATTTGTAGTATTAGAATTCAAAGTAGGTTCAGCAATTACCTCAGGTCGTATAGGAGAAGAAGATGATTGAACTTGCACCGGTGCCTTCTTCCTTGAGTAAACTAGTAAAGGATGAGTAGTGTCCTGAATTCTTCTTGGTGATTTGGGTGTATTAGGCTCTGTTTCAGGTTGTATAGGGGCCATTGTTTCAAGTCAGGCAGGTTGGTTAGTAGGCAAGAACTGAGTAGGAGTGTTTGGTTGCTGGATAGGAGCTGGAATGTGAGTGTTTTGCTGTTGGACAGGAGCTGGAATGTGGGTGTTTTGTTGCTGGACAGGAGTTGGAATGTCAAGAAGAAAGAATTCTTTGTCCGTATCTTCTGTGAATAAGATCTCCCCCTGAAGATAAGGACGATTAAAGAAATTCTCTTGTTCTGCAAAAGTAACATCCGCTGATACATAAAATTTTTTTGTGGCTGGATGATAGCATTTGTACCCCTTTTGAGTGGAAGAATAGCCGAGAAAGACACTTGACAGCTTGTGGATCAAATTTTCCTCTATTTTGAGAATGTACATGTACAAAGGCAACACAACCAAATATTTTGGGAGGAAGGTTACTTGAAGTACTAAAATCAGGAAAGAATTTTGCTAGAACTTGCATAGGACTTTGAGATTCAAGGACTTTTGTAGGCAATCTATTTATCAAATGAGTAACAGTTAAAACAGCCTCCCCCCAGTATTGTTTAGGGACATTTTTTTGGAACAAAAGGGCTCTTGTAATAGCTAAAATGTGACCATTCTTTCTTTCGGCAACACCATTTTGTTGGGGTGTGCTAACACAAGATGACTCATGTATAATGCCTCTTTCTTGGAAATATGGTGAGAGAAACTGATTGAAATAATCCTTGGCATTGTCTGACCTAAACCTTTTTATTTCAGCTCCAAATTGTGTTTTGATCATGTTGTAAAAGGTTGGAAAGACAGACCTTACATCAGATTTCTGTTTTAAAAGAAATATCCAAGACACACGAGTACAATCATCAATAAAGGATACAAACCACCGAGCCCTAGAAATATTTGAAATATTGGATGGCCCCCAAACATCACTATGAATAAGAGTAAAAGGAGTGAAAGTTCTTTTATTGCTTACTGGAAAAGAGGTACGTTTATGTTTTGCAAGTTCACAGATATCACAATGAAATTTTTCAACAGCCAATCCTTTGAACAATGAAGGAAACATAATTTTAAGGACTCTAAACGATGGATGACCAAGGCGAAGGTGATAGAGCCAAATTTGGTCTTGATTGGTTTTAATAGATTCGGATATGAAAAATGAAGGTGAGGAATTCAGAGCACTAACTTTTCCACTGGATTCTTCAAGATAGTATAGGCCATTTACTTCCTTAGCATGTCCAATCATCCTCCTCGTATTCTGTTCCTGAAAAAGACATCGATTGTGATAGAAAACCACTTTACAGTTAGAGTCTTTGGTAATTCTTTGAATGGATAAAAGATTGGTAAATAGTTTTGGAACATGAAGGACATTTTTAAGAGTAAGGATTTTGTTTATAACAATATCACCCTGACCAGCCATTGTGATCACAGAACCATCGGCTACTGTTATTTTTCTACTACTCGGGCAAGGTGTATATGAAACAAATTTTTGTGAGGAGTGGGTCATGTGGTCCGTAGCTCCTGAGTCAATGACCCAAGAACTTTTGGTGACTGTATCTGAGACTTTAGAATCTTGAGAAGAGGATATACCTGAAAAAGCCAAACTACAAGTACCTGTTGAAGAAGTTTTTTCCAATGATCCTAGCAAATTTTTTAACTTCTCAATTTCTTCTTTATTGAATTAAACAGGTGATTCCTGAGAATTGTTTTTTCCATCCAGCTGTCTTGTTGTATATGCTCGTCTTTGTCCCTTTGGTTGTCCACCTTTTTCTGAAAAATTTTTATTTGTTGTTTGTGGCTTCCCATGGAGTTTCCAGCATCTTTCTTTAGTGAGACGGGCCTTTTTACAGTAGGTGCACCATACGGAATCCCTGTTAATAGGCTTTGTACGTTCTGTCTGTCTATTATCTTCACTATTTGGCTGTTCCAGGCCAAATCTCCTCTCACAGCTTTTGTAACCAAGGCTGAACTATCCACTTGACTGTTCTCAACCATAACTCGTCTTCTTCCTTCCTCAGCACAAACAATTGCAATTGTCTCATTTAGTGATGGTAATTCCTCTTTTCCAAGTACTTGAACTCTTACTGCATCAAACTCAACATTTAGTCCAGCAAGAAAATCATAAATTCGATCCTTTGCAACGAACCTTTTCAGGAGTGCTGCATCTTCACTGCACTTCATCTGAATGCACTGGTAATGATCCATCTCTTGCCATAAACTTTGCAACAGATTGGAATACTCCGTGATTGATCGACTTCCTTGCTTGGTAGATGAAATCTTAGTCTTGATTTCATATATTTGAGCAGCATCTCGAACTTTAGAATAAGTCTGTTTCACAGCTTCCCATATTTCTTTGGATGTGTTAAGAAACATGCATGTATCATTGATTTCTGGCATCATAGAGTTCCATAACCAAGACATTACCATAGAGTCTTGTTCATCCCAAGCATCAAACTTAGGATCTCCTTCTTTAGGTCCAGTTCCGAGTGACTGACTCAGTTTTCCTCTTCCCTTCAAGAACGTACGAACCAGTAGACCACTTCAGGTAATTTTTCCCATTTAGCCTGTAGGCTACTTGGATGTTCTGAAACTCACTTGTTGGGTTTGAGTTGTTCACAGAAACTTCTGAGACATCCCCAGTGTTACTGATCTTGACAGTTTCAGTCATGTTTCGTTTGAGCAAATTTTACAGGCTTGAGGGCTGGTTGGAATCAGGAAAAAAATAGCCAGACAAAGAAAAAAAAAATCCCAGAAATCGGGCTAAAAAAGTTCTGATACCATGTTAAAAACAGGCTATTTCAATTATATTTTTCACAAGAAATTACATAAATATTTATAGACATAGTGAGCCTAACTTAGGAAACTTTACACTAGGAAACATACTAATTCTAGGGATGCTGTACCTAAAAACAGCCTTAAAGTTAGGGATAAAATATTTACAGAATCCTATTTGATACACTCAAATATTCCTTAATTAGGAAACTGAAATCTGACATTTATAGTCAATGTTTTTAGCTTATTCATTCCTCCCTCGGTCCCATGTGCTTTGTCCATATTTTGTTTTTCGGTATAACTTAAAGTTCTATGGTTCGGTCTTTTTTGTTTTTTACATTCCTCATCAGTTTTCATGTTTCTAAACTTTCTCCATTAAACACTGAAAGTTAGCATGTAAAGAAAAAAATTCACTTTTTAGTATGAACTACATGATTTTTTCCACCTTAACCTCCCTGCCAATTTGAACATTGACAATGAAATGTCAAGGATGAAGTATTACTTGATGTACTTTATCTTTTAATTCAGAGTTCTTTTCCTTAATGTTCTTTGATAATGTTAAAATTTATTTAATCAAAGATAGTCTTAAATTGTTTTTCTATTTTGGTTGATTGCATATAACCTTAACTATGAAATGAAATATTATAATCTTAGAGATTGTTACTATAATACTAATATAATAGAATCTTCTTTTGCACATTGTACTAGATTATGCCTTGCTTTCATGCAACACCAAACACCTTGATTAGATCTCCACTTGTAGCATGGTCAGTGTAGTAATTAGATACGAAGGTCACTACATTGCCATGTTGATGACAATACCATCCAATGAACCTTTGGAAACTTCTTAATGTTGATTTGATCAATGTGTAATTTTCTTAAAAAGTTATAGTACCATTTTCTGTCAGAATGCTGTGTATATGTTGGTTTTTGGCAAGTTATCCTTGCAACAAGAGGAAACAAATATCTTTTCAACATTGCAAGTTTATCCTCAAGATTCCTCTTTTTTTTTCACTTCATCTTTTTATGCCTTTCTATCAAACCAATTTTTTCTCTCCCTTTTACTCAAAAATAAGGTGATAGTATCACTTTCAATTGTAAAGCTGTGCTGATGAGGCTGCCTGAAGTTTCTACTTTTGCCTGGAACAGATGTTTATCTGGCTCTTTGTTTTGTGTCAACTTTTTGGTCATATGTATACTTCTGTCATTGATATATTCGTGGTTTTGGATAACATGACAAGAAAACAAAAGAGGGCATGGGTGGGGGGTGGGGGATAATAATTGGCTTTAAAGCTTTTGTGGTGTAGTATTTTTCTTTATGTAAGGCTTGGTCTTTCAGTTGCTTCATTCATTTTTTTATTATTATTTATCTTTTTTGTAGGATAGGGAATTTAATCCGTGGCACAATCATGCGACTGCTTTATGTGTCTTGCCCTTCACGTCCTTCTCGATGGATATCAATTTGTCGTAACATGGTGAGTTCTCTGCTCTTCCATGGCATATCACCCCAAAATGAATTCTGTGTTTAGTTGATGCAGTACTTCTTGGCTTTGATAATATATAAAGGTTAAAGGGATGTTTCCTGGTTACAGAAGGATGTTTGCCATATTTTACTATTCAATTTAGTTAGTATTTTTAGCCCCTTATATTTACAGTTCTGCCAATGCTGGAAGGGACTTTTTTATTTGCTTGTTTAGTTTTATTCTTGTAATAACTTAGCTAATAACTTTTGAAATTCTGTATCCATATCATCTATAAGCATGAATTCATGTGATCCTTGTGAGATCCTCTTTAGAGTATTTTCTTCTTTTGTTAATATACTAATGTGCTTTTTCTTCTGTCAATATTGTTTTTCTCTTCTATTTTATTTTTTGTGCTATTTCATCGCGCCTCTCTTGTGGTCTCTCTCTCTCTCTCTTTCTGGTTTCAGTAATGAAGACAAATACTTATCGTCTTCATATAACTGGGGCACAGAAGAACTTAATAGGACTTTCCATTATGATTGGGATGAAAGATGGTAAACCCATTCGGTTACTTATCCATTGAGTAGTTACTTAAATAGAAGCTTAGCAGATTCTTCCGGTTTTTCCTGATGTGAGGGACTAGATAAGTGCTATTATGTAATTTTTGTGTTAAATGTGTATGA
Source organism: Gossypium hirsutum (assembly GCF_007990345.1). Lineage (NCBI taxonomy): Eukaryota > Viridiplantae > Streptophyta > Magnoliopsida > Malvales > Malvaceae > Gossypium > Gossypium hirsutum. The sequence goes on from NC_053430.1 coordinate 10,297,035, forward strand.
GAGTCAGATGCTTTCCTTAGTCTTCATTACATCTGGAATTGGTGGCGAGTTGATTTTGGTCCTTTCTCCTGTTATTCAGGAAAACTTGGAATGGAGAAATTTCATTTTTCCATGAGATAATATACATTGCAAACTTATAGAAGTGATTTATATCAATGTGTGGATAGATGGTGTTTGCTAACCTGAGACTGGTTGTGGTTCTATTCTGAAACCCATTTGAGTCTGGTCCTATTGGCGTTGCTCCTCCAAGTCCTTTTGGTGCCAACCACTGGCTGGAAGCTATAGTCTACCATTGTCGCTTCATGCTAATGGCATCTTCATCTGTGTGTGCGTATACAATTTGCACATTTTTATTTCAGGCTAATGGCATCTTCGTGTGTGTGTAAATAAGTTTGTCCAACACTGCTGGAGGAAAAAGATGCTCAAGGCACTCCGCTTTAAACGATATCCATTATGTTGGGTTTCTATATCTACATTAAGAGTTGTAATATAAATTAGTTTTTCAATAACTGGTGCTGTTTTAAATCTAATGGATTTGGAAAAAGGGAAGACGATTATAGTGGAATAGCTAGTAAAGGAAACTAGAATTCTTAATTTCATAAATGGCTTGTGCAAATGGTGAGTTAATTTAAACAGCCAAGGTTGCCATTTTTCATTTGCCAATTATTGTCTAAATTGAGAATTGCAGCTCTTTTTCTTAGATATTTTGTTGCACGTTGGCTATCTGATGGCTTCTCATCTAGTGATGGACAAACCGATGGCCTTAGACCAAAATTTCAAGAAGATAAGGGTGCTTTTGTGTGCTCTTATTTTCCATGTCTAATGGTAGGCTGGCTTAGAACGTGCATTTCTTGAGAAAGACAGAAGCTCAGGAACTGGAGACTTTTTCTTACTTATTTCAACTTCCCTTCAAGGTGTGGAATTCATTTTTCAGAAGATATGCACTAGAAGTATGGAAGACTTGATGGTAGAGTATTCTTTGAGGGTGAAAGTCTGCTACTAATTGATGAGGATAATTTAAGAGAACAGAGAAAATTTCCTTGGAAAGCAGTTTGGAGAACGCTAGTCCTAACCAAGGTGGCCTTTTTTGCATGGAAGCTTTGCCAGGAATCTTGACCCTTAATAACCTCCAAAAAGGGGATAATTTCATTTGAATACATTGTGTAAGGCTGCAGCTAAATCAGTCGATGTCCATCTTTATGTTGTCTTGGGTGAAAAGGATTTGGTTGCCTGATTTTGTGATGCCATTGTCAATTGGGTTTTAATGTGCTTGGTAAAGAAGTAATGGGATGGTTCATAGGCAATTGTCCGTGGTGGTGCCTGGTGCTTTAGATTTTATTGTTTTGTGTACTGTAAAAATATGCCTTGTTCTTGTTCCTGTTTGTGATTTTGTTTTATTCACTTATCAAACAGGATAGTAGAAAGTTTGCAGCAATATGAACTTTCCCTTTATTTTCTTTAGTTATTTCAGGTGGCTTTTAAACCAAGAGTTCCTTTTAGGGGGGGTTGGGGGGTGGGGTATGTCAGATAGCTTGGTTGTGGGGCACTTGGCCATAAGTTTCTCAGGGCCTGAAATTGCCATACTCCTACATGGTATCATTTTCTTGTGGGAGAGATTTATGTTACCACAAGTTATGTGGCCCCTTTTGGAGAAAGGGAAAAAGAAAAATGATATCTTTCTTCCCCGTGTTAGTTTTTGTGCCAAGTTTGAAGATTCTGGTCATGGTGAGTTGGATTTTAGTTGAAAAAGGTAAACGACAAGAACTTGGCTTTCATGCATATGTTCTTTTGTGGTATCCTGTTGTGTTGAATGATGGTATTTGCTAAGAGTTTTTGACATGTTGTTTTCTTTGGAGTATGAAGAGCTGTTGAGTTCAAGCATTTTTTTGTTCTTGTTTGTAGTTGTTTAGTAAAGTACCAGAAAATTTCATTTCCAACTTTTCTCAGGTCCTTGCTATGTCAACAAGAGCTACTGCTGAGATTAGTTCCGGAAATGATTCTACTAGTGGTCCAGATGGTGACTCAAGATTAAATTTTGGAGATGATGATGAAAACATGGTCTCTGACTCTAAGCACATTCCAGTTCAAGGTCATGCATTTGTAACTTCTATTGTTGGTCGCAATAGAGATAAGCACCTCAGATACCGAACCAGGGTTTTTGCTGCTGAGTATGTGATTCTTCTTTATCTCTACATTTTGCTAACCTGTCATGGTTCCCTGATTGTCAATGAACTAAGTAATAGATGTAGCTCTTCTTCTGCTTGTTTATCTGTTAAGCTTTCCCTTTTTAGTAGTTGAGGAGGCTGCCAGGGATTGAACCCTAAGAGTTCAACATTGTACCAACAGACAACATGGCTGTTGGCATGTAATTCTTTCTTCTAAATGTTCAAAACCATATATCCAGTTCTCAAAATATTTATGCTTTGCAGAATGTCTTCTGGCATGCTCATTATATGTTTATCTTGAATAAAAGTACAATATCTAGTGGAGGAATAATCTCGTGGATTTGTTGGAATGTTCACATGAAATTTATTCTGTTGCCCTTAAGCCATCACATTGTAAAATCTATTCAAGTAGAACCTATCATCTAAAGTTCTTTGCTTTCTGTATGGAGTCCAAATGATATGATTCCTATGGGAAAAAGTTTGAAGTCGTAATCTGAGCCTTAACTTTAAACTAAACCTGAACATGTAGGCCTACAAAGCCTGCAAAATGTACATGTAATATGTCCATAAAGATGTCACTTTTTTCTGACAGGATTCATCTTTATCAGTAATAAAATTTTCTAGTTAAATAACTTGCTGGTTTGTAGGTGCTTGAGTTATCTGCCTGAAGCTGTGGGCAAGAATCCTGCACATTTTGATCTCTCTCTAGCAAGCAGAAAAGTTGCAAATGAACAAGCCTCTGGTGATTGGCTAGTCCTCCAAGTTCAAGAGCTAATATCAGTTGCTTATCAGGTTCTGAATAATAAAATATAAATAGAAAGTCAATAGTTTATGGAAATATTGTCACTTAAACACTTGAAATTTGATTGAAAGCTGACACCATATTTTTCTATATGTTATTTTTCATAGATAAGTACAATTCAGTTTGAAAATATGCGGCCAATTGGTGTCCGACTTTTAAGTTCAGTTGTAGACAAGGTTAGTATGGGGAATGCTAGTTATATCATTTAATCAGGTAGTTTTCTTCGGCTAAATACCTGTTTGAATTTTGAACTAATATTTAATGGCATAAACTAGATACACTTCAATCTTTATAAATGTTCCTAATGTACATTTTTATTTTGCTAACCAAATAATTTTTTTTGTAGCTACTGATATTCTCTTGTTATTTGTTCATTTAACCAATATATTTTTGGCATTAACTTTTGAAGAGTCTCCAACTAAGCAAAGTAGCAATGGATGCTAATACAACCTATAACTTTTCATTTAGATTTCTTGGGTTCAAATTTAAATGATGGCTGAGGGATAATATATCGAATGCTTAATGTTGGACAATGTTAATTTGTTTCTGCTTTCCTTGCTCTGTATTTCAGTTTGAAACAGTTCCTGATCCTGAGCTTCCAGGACACTTTCTACTAGAACAGTATCAAGTAAGCTGATGCAGTTGTTGTGTATTAGTATTTTCTCTAAGGATGTCAGGGCTTGGTGTGATTTCATATTGTGCAACGGGTTAGTAATTATTGAAATCTTTATGAAGTTTAGGCCCAACTAATATCTGCTGTTCGCACTGCACTGGATACATCATCTGGCCCTATTCTTTTGGAGGCAGGTCTGTTGCTGGCTACCAAGGTGGGAGCATTTATATGTTTATAATATTCAAAAAGACTTTTGGACATAAATATGGTTGTGGTGACATGTTACAATTTCAGGTAATGACAAGCGGAATAATTAGTGGTGACCAAGCTGCAGTGAAACGTATATTTTCATTATTATCTCGCCCATTGGATGACTTCAAGGACCTATATTATCCGTCATTTGCAGAATGGGTATCATGTAAGGTATGCTGGTTGCAGAACAATGAATGCATTGTGTAGAAAAGATCCATCTCACATAGTTAGTACTAGTATAGAGTGGGTGGTTGTCTCTATTTTTTCATTTTTGCTTCTGGTATGGCTGTTTACTATGATGAAGCTCTTTCTAATTTACTATTTAAAATAGATCAAGATACGACTTCTAGCCGCTCATGCCTCTCTCAAGTGTTATACATATGCCTTTTTGAGGAGACACCAAGCTGTTGTTCCTGATGAGTATCTAGCATTGTTACCATTGTTCTCAAGAAGTTCAAGCATTCTGGGGAAGTACTGGATCTCGCTTTTGAAGGATTACAGTTGTGTGTGCTTGCACCTAAATCTCAAAAGAAACGTAAGCTGAACTGGTTGTGAACCTGTTAATTTTAACAGATGTATAATACTTGCACATAGACACAAAAACACTTTGTCTAAAATATAATAAACATAACTTCATTAACATTGTATTTTCTGGCTCATTTCTTTTAGTGGAACTCATTCCTTGATGCTATTCAATCACCTCTGGTCTCGTCTAAGCTGCAGCCTTGCTTGGAAGAAGCATGGCCTGTTATTTTGCAAGCACTTGCTCTGGATGCAGTTCCTGTGAATGTTGATAGGAATGGAAACTCTGAAGCTGCTGCTGAAAATATGTCAGCAAGCAGCTTAGTATCTGGGTACAGTATGGTTGAACTGGAATCCGAAGAATACCAGTTTCTGTGGGGCTTTGCTTTGCTTGTTATATTTCAGGGACAACATCCAGCCCTTTGTAAACAAGTTATACCGTTAGCCTCAGCTAAAGCGAAACATGATGGAGATACTCCTGCTGAGGATACAACTTCTCCAGGCTTGAAGTTTTATGAAATTGTTTTGCCAGTGTTCCAGTTTCTTTTAACACAGAAGTTTTTCTCAGCTGGTTTTCTTACCGTAAACATCTGTGAAGAACTGCTCCTGGTAGTGATCTCTCTCTTTTCGTTTCCTGTTTACTTTAATTTTTGGTAGCATTTACTTTGTGCCTTTTTTTCATTATGCTTTCATAGTTTTTTATCTGTTTGTTCCTCAGTTTCTAGATTAAATAAAAGGAGTTTAGGGATGCGTTTTTGTCTTCTCACTTCAAATTCTTTGAAAAATTGTGCTACCTGAAACATTCTTTTATTCCATAATCATGCTATCAAGTGGCAACATTCTGACCGAAATCGGTTTGGGTGCCGATGCAATTGGTTGAACCTATACTCTTTTGGAATTTTTATTTGCTAAAAGTTACTACTGTCCTAGGCTGAAATTGTGTATACCCCAGATGGTTTACTATTTTTATCATTTCTGTAGATTAATTGTTATGATATAATATTGACTTATTTTTATGGGTATCAAAGGTGGTGGTATTTGGTTTTGGTAATTTTGATGAAAGTAAGGACTTCTATAGTTGTTTACCATTAAGGGCATCTTCTACATGGCGACTCCATTGTCCTTTGAGATTGAATGGCCTGATTTATAATTTGACTCTGCCAAAAATAGTGAGAAAAGGAGAAGGCTAACTATAAAACCCTGAAGAAAAGAAAAGGAAAAACCAAAAGGAAAGAATTGAGAATTTACTTAAAAGTATACATGGCTTACATATTATCATCAGTAGTGATAGCTAGTGGATGGCATTACATATTTGACCAAATTATTCCCATTGTGCAAGTTTAAGGATCAGATTACACCAAATAAAAATTATGGAACTGCAATAAACATGTGAAATGGTTTTGATGTCCCCATACCTTTATTCCACTTCGCTATTAAGGCTCTAAAGACCAATATATTTGTATGTGTTTGTCTGTATATTTGTTTCTATATGACAGCAGAAGGTATAGTCTTTTAAATCTGCATGGCAATGTCAAACAAAATAATTCTAGGTTGCTCTAATTTCAGTTTAACCCTGATGATTGTGCCATGATGATTTCTTCTATCTAGTTTGGAATAATTTTTACTATCAAATTGTCATATCCAATCCATGCAGGTCTTCTCTTATTCCATCTACATGGATAATTCATGGAACAGTCTTGCGATATCTGTTCTATCTCAGGTAACTCTCAGTTTAGCTGAAATAAATTCAAGTTCTTGCTTCAAATTTGATCTCACGATGGCCTTTTATTAGTATTGTTGGAGAAAAGCATTCACCAAACTCAAATTACCTGTGATCAATTTTTGCAAGTGATCAACTACATGACTGAGGATGTGTTTCCTTCCTAAATTTCCATCTCTTTACCATCATGCTTTCTCTTTGAGATATTTTGCTATCCCTGTAAATCTGCATTTTGTTACACATGCATTACTGAATTCTTCCCTTTAATTCTACTTCCCTTCTATTATGAGGTTATGAAGTTTTGATTCTTTTAGCAAAACCAACAGGAGATGTTTGTTTCCCCAAAATTAGTTGTATAAGTTTAAAATGATGAATTATTATAGAGTTGATGCTGAGAGTTCTGTTTTCTGTTTGCTTCAATAGATCGTGCACAACTGCCCTGAAGATTTCCTTGAAGCAGAAAATTTTGCTTGCCTAGTGGTGGAACTTTGTTTGGGTTGCCTTTTTAGAGTTTTTCACTGGTATAAAATTTACCATGATATTTAAGTAATTTTAGTAGATTGCTAGTGAAACTCATTGACAATTCTAACCTTGGGCAATAATGATCTTGTTTTCTGCATTCAGTGCTAGTGCATTCTCACCTGTTCAAGCCTGCTGGGAAGATTTATTATTTCCACTATTTGTTGCTGCGAAGACAATAATGAGGCGTTTTCAACCAAAAGTGTGTTTGGTGTATTTTTTCAGATTTCTATTATGCCATATGTTTTTGTCTTGTGATTCTTTACCAAGATTTGACTTATTGCACTCTTATTGGTTTTTGTTTTTAATTACTAACTCATTGCCTACTGAACCACATGTCTCAAAAGATGCAGAAACACCTGCATTCAGTAGCATTGGCATTTCTTTTGATTGGCTACAAATTCATCAGACAAGCTTCAACTGAGTTGTCCCTATCAAAAGTTACTGATATTGTGAAGTGTGTGAATTCCTTGTTGAAGAAACTCATTGATGGTGAGCATTTTTCCTGTTTTTTCTGTTTACATTTATAAGAATACACCTACATTTTAAACATGTAATTTCTGTTTCTTCGTAGGTCATTAAGATGATTTAGTTAAGGATCTGAAAATAATATCTAATATTCATTAGATTTGTTAGCGAGTATTTTTGTTATTTCATTGAAATTTAACATTGTTTTTCAGCTAGATTTATGCATCAAACTATGTTATGTGGAAAATTAACTTTTTGTGCTTCAATATTTGAATTTTTATTGTATCAAAATCAGTGTTCCAGGAAATGTTTATGCCTTTTTATTGCCGCGAATAAAGTTCTCAAATGGGCTTCTACAATGTCTCGAAATTAATAGGGGAAAATTATACTGCTACAAAGTAGTAGATAAATCACATTAACAAAAAAGATTTCTTAGCTAAGCAGTGTTCGTAAATTTGTAGGTAAAAGGGAAAATTGTTTAGAAGTAAGAGGAATGATCAGTGACATTTAAAGAAAGAATCATGTTGAATACGTAAGCCCATGAAATTAACAATAATTAAAGAAAAAAAAGCTTTTTCTGCACTTATGCTGCCGACATTAACCATCTGATTTCTGAATACCACATTTTATTTGATGATTAATTTTTCTACAAATGTTCTTGAAAAGGAGCACATACTCTTTTTTTGGGTGAATGACGAGGTGAAAACACATCATTTAAGAGTGAGGATTTGGTTAGATTTATTGCATTGTCATGTGTATCAAATATGATCATATTGTGGCTGTTTACTCATTTATGGTTGCATGGAGGCTAATTGAAATTTATGTTGCAGATGCTCCTAATCTTGGTGATGATGCCATTGTCCACCTGAGAAATATTTTATGCACTTCTCTAGATGAACTTGCTGATTTGACCAAGGATTGCATTGAAGGCATTCATCGCCTGCATAATAAGAGATCTGACTTACGCAAACTACTGCTATTGAAGCTTGCATTCTCTATTGAACAGATAGTTATGTTGCCCAAGATAATGCATGAAATTCAATGTCTAGAAGGCAACAAAGATAGTGATCCTATCTACTTTTCGGTGTTTAAATTTTGCACTGATTGTATGCTTACTATACTAACTGACTCAAATTTACAGGTAACTTAAACCTTTCATGTCTTTAATGTCCAGGTCTACCTGCCTGTTTTATGTACAAAACAGTGTATGACTGATAATCAAACACTTTTGGGGCACAGGTACAGGCTATCGGTTTGCAGGTGCTGAAAAGCGTGGTACTGAAAAGTAACAATATGGAAGACAATAGTTCCATCGTATTCTTTATTGGAGAGCTGGTTGGGGGCATTCTCACCATAATCAAAAACATGTTAATGGTGCACCTTCTATTTGTTTCCACAAATTTAAACCATGTTGCTCCTTGCAAGTAATTTTCTGAGGATTTGTGTTATTCTTGGTGACAGAAATCCATGACTAAAGAATCAGTTGTTATTGTGGGGGAGTGCTTACAAGTCCTAATGCTGCTGCAAACAGTTTCAAAAGAGAGTGATTGCGAGAGAGGGTTCATGAGTCTCTTTTTGGAAGCTATTGTTATGATCTTCTCGGCATCAGAGGATAATTGTTCTCAGGTAATTTGTTCAAGAGCCTTCAACATTTGAAATTGGAACAAGTATTTCTATGGTTGTTTTAAACAATCTTTTGTTTATGATCATGTTGGTAGGAAGTCAATGACATAAGAAACACCGCCATCAGGCTTGTTTCTCATCTTGCCCAAATTCCTTCTTCGGCTGGTCATCTCAAGGATGTGTTGTTATTGATGTCTGAGACGCATAGACAGCAACTTCAGGTGTTTTTGCTTTCTATTTCTTTCCATATAGATGACAAGTTTTTCTATTGTGATTGAAAGAACCATAAAATGGGAAATTTCAAGTTTGGTAAACTTGTTAACTGTATTGTTAGATCGAACCTGATGGCTTTGTTTTTTCCTTTCAAGAAACATAGATCTAGTTCACTAATAGTTTTTCTCCACATGTTTCTGGTAGAGCAATGGATTCACTTTTTTGATAGAAATAGGCAATTGAAGACTTTGTTGCCTAAAGTTTTGTTTGATTTGCAATTTTCATTTTTCCCATGGCCACATTGTTCAGAAATAATAATCACCATTCTTTTTTCAGGGGGTTATTCGTGCTTCAGTAACACTGGACCATAGTGTTGGAGAAACGAAATCTGTGGCACCGCAATTAGAGATTAAACTACCAGTTCCACTTGAAATGAGAAGAGAGGACAATGCCTTACCATCAGCTACTCAAGTGAAGCTTAAACAGCAAAGTGAAGAAAGATATTCATCTCCATTAGCCACCCCTATAGGTACCAATAATGATGACATGGAAGAAGATGAAGAGGATGAAGACGATTGGGATGCCTTCCAGTCTTTTCCAGCCACAAAGAATGCAGCTGAAACTGATTCTGTAGTTGAGAGGACAGTAAAAGAATCGGACCATGATGAGTCCATCTCTTCTGCTTTGGAAATCAGTACTGATAATAGTCAGCAATATTTATCTTCAGAAAATCACAATAGTATAAATAACTCTAATGCGGAGCATTCAGAGGTTGCAACAGAAATATTATCTGATTGCTCAGGTGACGGAGGTAACAGGGAGAAGATTTTGTGTGATCTTGCAGTTGAAGAAGTGAAAGAAATATCCACAAAGATAGAGGAGCACGTGCAAAGAAGGGCATCAACTGAAACTGGAAATAGTGAAGATGCTGAAGGATCAATCGATGTCGCAGGGGATGATGAGCAGCAAAAGGAGAGTTCAGATAATAAAGTCGATACTGATTTAGTATTAGATACTCTGCCTCATGTAGGGCTTTCCGATACTGAACATAATATGGATCAGGAACAGCATTGAAAGCTGGGGAGGGACATTGATGATTGGAAGATAAGTTTTTTTTTTTTTTCCCTCGTGAAGTTTTGTATGTTTTGGCTGCCAACTGATGAGAGAGAGAGAGAGAGAGAGAGAGAGTTGCTGATAGCCATAGAAAGGTTTGAAATCACATTGAACGCCTTATTGCAGGATGTTGACCCGTGACTTTTTATAATGAAACCAATAAGCAGCCGGGCAGTTAATCTTACTGCAAAATGGACAAAGGAAAAGAAAAAATTACTTTAAAAGTTTGGGCCCCGAGAAAACAATTTCTATTTGTATTTTCTGAAAATTGAAAATGAAAATCTATTTCTCAAAATAAATATATGTACTATTATGAAATTATTTTCATAATTAAAACATGAGATATAATTACTAAATAGTAATTAATTTAGTGTAGGTTTTAATTAAATTTGTTATTAATGTAAAATAAAATTAATTTAAATAAAAAAGTGGTTCTAGACTTCTAGTATTCGTGGCCATCTCTCCGGAGCTGATGGTCTATATGCATTTTCTTACTAAAATATTTCGAATATAATGGAGGTGTCTGCGAATTTGTTTCACAATATTTGCAATTGGTCAATTTGAGAAATGGATTAATCAGACTCTTCTTTTCTTAATCTAGAAGATTGAGTTTCTTAAGAAAATTCAATAGTTTTGTACGGTCTTGTAAAAAATTGTTACCAAAAGGAACAAAAAATTAAGACCATTCATACTAACCTGGGCAGCTCTTAAGTAATCAAGCTTCGATCCTCCTGTTGGAAGATGCATCGTTGATAATATTATTATCGTATAAAAATGATTCATATAATAGGTAAGAGGTCAGGCAAGTAAGAGCGGGTGGTGACTAAAATTAATCTCAAGAAAACTTATGATATATTGGATTGAAATTTTATAGAGGATGTACTTGTTGATATTGAGCAACTTAGTCAATTACATAATTTTGTATTGTGTCATAAATTGAGAAATGGATTAATCAGACTTCTTTTCTTAATCTAGAAGATTGAGTTTCTTAAGACAATTCAATAGTTTTGTACGGTCTTGTAAAAAATTATTACCAAAAGGAACAAAAAATTAAGACCGTTCATACTAACGTGGGCAGTTCTTAAGCAATCAAGCTTCTATCCTCCTGTTGGAAGATGCATCGTTGATAATATTATTATTGTATAAAAATGATTCATATAATATGTAAGAGGTCAGGCAAGTAAGAGCGGGTGGTGACTAAAATTAATCTCGAGAAAACTTATGATATATTGGATTGGAATTTTATAGAGGATGTACTTGTTGATATTGAGCAACATAGTCAATTACATAATTTTGTATTGTGTCATAAATTGCTTTCTATGTAGATTGTTTGGAATTATAATTTATTTGAACATTATTTATTTGTAGCCGAATCAATTACTCAAGCCGTGAGTATGGGTAGATGGGAACTAATTAAGCTAACAAGGGGTGATTCGAGTGTTAAGATGGCTTAATTTTGTTTATAAAAGTTTCGATTAAGCAAATGAAACTTGTTAGGGATAAATTGGATGCCTTTTGTTATTACTTCATAAGCGAGTAACTAAAGCTACGTATCAATATTACTAATATGAGATAAAAAATGTCTAAGTGCAAGGTAAAACTCTTTTGCTATCAGAAGAATAACTCTCACCGAGGCATGTTGGTCGTCGTTCTTATATATGCAATACAATGGACTTTTCTACAGAAAGGAATAAGCTTGATAATAGAGAAAATCATACAAAACCTTGTTTGGGGCACACAGATAATTTTTTTTTGACAACGAGACCTAAAGAGATCAACCTTCAATTAATAGCATCATCAATTACAATATTATGGATCACCGTGAGGTTATCCATACCAAAAACCAAATGACCCTCGTAATGGCATAATTGCACAAAAGGTCTGCCACCTTATTACAGTTACAATTGACCAATTAACAACCGCATTATTGAACACATCCATAGTTTTAAAGCATTCATTAATGCGGTAACCCGTGATAGTAATATCCTCCTTACGCTTCTTAATTCTGTTCGCGAGGCTGGCAAGAAGACAAAGATTTGATTTAGTGAAAAGGGGTGATATTTGTCAACCGACGTCTCAGGGTGGCCTTGGAATTAAAGGGTTGGATTGACAGAATGCTGCCTTGGGTTTTATCTGGTGCTTTAAGATTGATCAACTTCGGTTCAACTGCTACGAACTAAGTATAAGTGAGGAGTTAGGCGTGGAATCATATGGAATATTGGGGATGGTGGGAGGTGGATTTTGGGCGCGACTCTTGGTTAAAAAACTGTGAGCCTTTGATGAACAGTAGTATCCAACCGGACCTTGCGTCTTCTAATAATGTGCCTATATGTAATATGACGGATCATATCGGGGATTGGAATTGGACACAATTCAAACACTTACTGACTGAACCGATAGCTTTAAAAATTAGCGCCTTGCGGCCTCCTCTGCAATCGAATATCCCTGACTTCCCCGGCTGGCGCTGGGAGAGAAGACATGTCTTTATCACTATGTCAGGTTATTATTATGCAATGGATAACCAAAATAGCTTGGAGCCTGATAAACAATGGCGATGTTTTTGGAGTTACGATGACCATCATAGAGTCAATTTTCATGTGTCTGGCGACCAGCAAAAGCTTTTGATTAAGGAAAATAGATTCCGGAGGCACCTTGTTGGCAATCCGGTGTGTTGCTATTGTGGAGACGACAGCTCATACTGTCGTAACCATTTTTTTAAAAAATGGAACGGGGATCGACTTAGATTTGAAAATGAAAGAATGGGAGTCGCTACCAATCCTTTTTGATGAGGTGTGATCGGGTCACCTTAAATTAATCATTTTAATAAAAGTTAAAATTTACTAAAACGAAAAATTTTTTGATCTACGAAAAATCAGAAAATGAGTTCGGGAGTCGGTTACGCACGAGGAAAGATTAGCACCCTCGATACGCCCAAAATTGGTACCTAGTTGATTAATTAGTGTCTTAATGTCGAAAATTAAAAACTTAAAAGACTTTTAAAATACGATCCTTCTTTATAAAAAAACTCAAGTGTTAAAGACCTTCTCGTCTCAAAATATGAAATGTCATATCCAGTAAATTAGGACACGACATCTTGAATTTTCGAGAGCGAGCTTGCCTTTTATATAAAATTCATATATTTCAACCCCTTTTTAAAAAGGATATTCGATTATTTAGGGTGAACTAGAAAAATCAAAACCCAGTAAGTTAGGGCACGTTTCCTCGAATTTTCGAACACCGAACATTGCCTTTATTTGCAAAAAAAAATCTTATCTTGAGGTAATAAGATGTCATATCCAATGAGTTAGGACACAACACCTTAAATCTCAGAGAGTAAACATTTTATTTAAAACTCGTATTATGATTAAAAAAATATTTCGTTATTTAGGTTAAATGAGAAAAATCGAAACCCAGTAAATTAGGGTACGATTATCTTGGATTACCAAATACGAAATATTTACTTTTGTGAAAGAATTATTATCGGATTAGATAAAACCTAAATTCGTAATGAAACGAGATAATAAAGAATGCATAACAAATAAAAATTGATAATCATAACAGGGTAAACATGAATACAAATGGGAATGATGATGATAAAAACGAAGATAAAATAAATGCTTCAAACGAATAATAACAAAGGGAAATAATAAATAAGCTAAATGTTTGAAATTATTTAAAAAAAAACTATAAATAAAATAGATGATGAAATAATAATAATAATGGTAAATGATGTATAAATAAAATAAATGTGCTAAAAAACATATATATTAAATTAGTTAATGTAAAAATAATAACATATAAGTAAATAAAAATGGGAAAATATAAAAATAATAATAGTAATAATACAATAGTAATAATAATAAAGAGGCGTTATAATAGTAATACGAAAATAAAATATATCATGTAATAATAACAATATAAAATTATTTAGTTTAATAATATGATGATAATAATAGTAATAATAGTAGAACATAAAAGTATATGAGAGAATACAAGTAAATCAACTTGAATTATTAAAAATAGGTGAGGAAATAAAATAGTATGATATAAAAAGAACAAAATAGTATGATATAAAAAGAACAGTAGTGTCAATAATAGTGACAATGATATTAATAGTATAATGAAAATCAAAAGTTCTAAATCTATATAAAAAGATATAAAATAATAAGAAGTAAAATGATAAAACGAAATGAATATATTGTAAAAAAATAGTTGACAAATAAATACAAAAAGGAGATACAACAACAACAATTATAATAATAAGAATAATAATAATGATAATAGATTTTTTTAAAAAAATAATTATATATATATACAATCTAATATATTTTTCTTTAATATACAAAAAAAGAGCGATAAGTTAACGATTAGGTGATAATAAAATAATAGATTATAAGGCAATAATAATAATAGAAGCATAAATAAAACAGAACATAGTAAATAAATATATGGAAGGATTAAAAATAAATAAAATGACAATATATGAATAAGAAAGTAAATGTTTAAACAAATAAAATAAAAGAATAATGAATAACTAATCAAATAAGTAAATAAATGGACAAATACATAAAATAAAAAGGCTTGACTAAAAGTTTAAAGGAATTTAAAGAACGAGAAAAAAATATAATGAAGCAGGGGACCAAACTGTAACGCGCAAGTGAAACAGAGGGTTCGAAAGGGAAAATATCCTTATGCTCTTAAATGCCATGTTTTATGCGGGACTAAAATGGGATACCAGCAGATTTCTGAGCCAAAATTAAAAGAAAAAGAAGGGACAAAAAAGAGGGGCCAATCGAAGCAGATCAAAAGAGTGGAAGGACCATTTGCAAAATTTATCCCAAAAGCAGAAATATACTTATCCTGGGGGTTGTGACGCCGTTTCACTAGTTATTAAGACTAAAAAAAAATAAAAAAAATCACTTGAATGGCCATCTGCCATTTTCTACAAAAATCAAAACAAATCCCTAACCCCCATTCTTTATCCCTCATTTGAAAGCCAGGCATCCTTAGCCTACAATTGGAAGAAGAAGGTTTTCCCTTTATTATTTTTTGGGCTCGGTTTCGGCGATGGAGAAGGAGACTCCGGCGACGTGACCGTGAGGTGATTCAGGTAAGTTTTTCTCTTCTTCTTCCTTTTATTTTCATATTTTTATTTAAAATAGATTTATAGGAAAATGAAAAGAAAAACAAGAAAATGAAGAGACAAAAGATTAAAACGAAACCTTTTCTTTCTATTTTGCTTTTTTGATTTTTCAGATCTGCCCGTATTACAGTGTTTTTTTGTATTCAAAAAAAGAAAAACCCCTATTTACAATTGTTTTTCTCTTTTGAAATATAAAAAATCCTCCCCCTCTTACAAATGATAGATTTCGGTTTTTAAAGCCAATGTTTTTCTTGTTCCCTTTGTTTATTATTTCTTCTCTGTTGTTCACGTGCCTTATTTGTTCCTTTTCTGTCCTCTTTTGTTTGTTTGCAGGGATGGCAGAGATGGTTGAAGGCAGAAGGTATGGGCGATGGTATGGGACACCTGTCTCGGGCGTTGTGCACGTTGAGGCCAGCACATGGAGGCAGCAGCGCAAGGGTTAGGGGCTAGGGTTGATTACTGAAAATTTTGATGGTTTAATGGGCTATTATTTTGGTTTTGGGCCGGGCATAATTGGGCCTGTACACATATATTGAGAAGATGTTTCCCAACCATGTCAGGCTTGTTAAACGAGAGAGGTTTCAAGAATTTTTGAGCTTACGTATTCATGATCAATTGTATGCAAATCTTTTCAATCCCTCATATTTTGCAGTGGATGGGATATGGTGTTTGGAATTCTTAGTTGGAGCTTGAGGAATGAGATGAATAGTAGGATACTGAATGAGGCATTCTTTGCATGGGAGAACATCCTTGAAAGAGGAAGTCGATTGTGGAATGAGGTGATCAAAGCAAGGTCAGATTTGCAAGCAAAACTTGGCAGGGTCGTACTAGGGAATGGGAGAGAAACCACCTCTCGGTTGGTATAAGATTTAATACTGATAATGGTAGAAGCAGTACAACCGGCTTTGTTGCCACGGGTGGGGTATTATGGGGGTCGTTGGTTTAGGGGATTTGCGCATAACCTTGGTTGTTGCTCAGTCACTGAAGTAGAAATGTGGGGGGCGTATGATGATTTTTATAACATGCTTGGAACATGGGGGCGAGAAGGAGGAGCGCCTTGCAGTGGTCTATCTACTTCGCAATGAAATAGAAATGCAGAGCAGCAATGCAGTCTATCCTTCAAATTGAAGTATGTTGGAAATGGGTCCGAACGTTAATATTATATGAGTCTACATGGAAGGAAACGGTCTTCCTTCCCACTTCACGTTTCATTTACTAAACCAATAACTGGCTTGATCATTCTTGTCTTCATGGAAGAAGGAAACTGCAAAAGATAGGATAAAACCGCCCCCCTCCCCTCCCCACCCAAAAAAATTACTAACATTGTGGGGAGGGATAACTACAAACTCAAACATGGACAATAAAACAAACATAAAAAATACCAAATGTATATATAATTATCGATATCTAAACAATCCGGTATGTTGGTATTATGAATTTATTGTATTCTAAAATCTTGTTTTAAATATATATTTTCTTAAAGAGAGACTCTGAGAGAGAGAGAAGACATGTAGAAGAACATTAGGAGGATTCTTCTCAAAATTGCCAACACAGTCACTTACACTTTCATAATATCAACTTACAATTAACTTAAAAAGAAAAGACAAGTAACAAATTTGAGGTCTTATAAACAAGACGAATGTCAAAATGCTTATGCAATTAACTACTACTTCATATTTACTAAACCATTCGGCTTGGTCTTCTTGTCTTCATGGAGGAACTTGCAAAAGATAGGGATGAAACCATCATACACCCCCCCAAAAAAAAACAAACCAATGCAATCAACCTTACAACATAGATATAATTACTAACCTTGGATGATATTGTGGGGAGAGATAACCACGATTTTCTTAGAGAGAGAGAGAGATGACATGTGGAAGAGCATTAAGAGGATTCTTTTCAAAATTTCTAAGAGAGTCACTTACACTTTTTTAATATTGACTTATAATTAACTTAAAAAGAAGAGACAAATATATAGCAATTTTGGAGTCTTATAAACAAGTAAGACGTATGTTAAAATGCTTATGCAATTAACAACTACTGGACATTTACTAAACCAATTGGCTTGGTATTTTGTCTTCATGAAACTTGGTAAAGAGAGTGATGAAACCATCATACACCCCAGAAAATGACAGATAAAATCACTAACCTTGAACGACATTGTTGAAAGAGGCAGTTACAAACTTAAATATGGACAGCAAAAATGATATCTAAACAATCCGTTATGTTGGTATTATGAATTTATTGTATTTCAAAAATTTATATTTTCTTAGAGAGAGAGAGAGAGGGAGATATGGAGAGAGGGAGAGGGAGAGAGAGAGAAGGAGAGAGAAAGGGAGAGAGGGGGAGAGAGGGAGGGAGGGAGGGAGGGAGGAAGGGAGGGAGGGAGGGAGAAGGAGCATTAGGAGGATTCTTCTCAAAACTACTAAGAGAGTCACTTATACTTTCATAATAATAACTTACAATTTGCTTAAAAAGAAAAGACAAGTAACAAATTTGGAGTCGTATAAACAAACAAGACTTCTGTTAAAATGCTTATATAATTAACCACTACATCACATTTACTAATCCAATTGGCTTGGTCTTCTTGTCTTCATGGAGGAATCTGCAAAAGATAAGGATGAAACCATCATATACCCCCCAAAAAAAACCAATTCAATCAACCCTATGTTACATAATTACTAACATTGAACGATATTATAGGGGAGAGGTAACCACGATTTTCTTAGAGAGAGAGAAATGATATGTGGAAGAGCATTAGGAGGATTCTTTTGAAAATTGCTAAGAGAGTCACTTACACTTTCTTAACTTACAATTAACTTAAAAAAAAGAAAGAAAAATAACAATTTTGGAGTCTTATAAACAAGCAAGTCGTGTGTTAAAACGCTTATGCAATTAACCACTACTTCACATTTACTAAACCAATCGACTTGGTCTTCTTTTTTTTCATTGCAGATCCTGCAAAAGAGAGGGATGAAACCATCATACACCCCCCAAAAAAATGACAGATATAATTACTAATCTTGAACGACATTGTTGGGAGGGACAGTTACGAAATTAAACATTGACAGTACAATGGACATGAAAAATACCAAATATATATAATCACCGATTTCTAAACAATCTGGTATGTTGGTGTTATGAATTTAGTGTATTTCAATATATATATTTTGTTAAAGAGGGAGAGAGAGAGAGAGAGAGCATTAGGAGGATTTTTCTCAAAATTGCCAAGAGAGTCACTTGCACTTTCATAATACCGACTTACAATTAACTTAAAAATAAAAATAAATAACAATTTTAAAGTTTTATAAATAAACAAGACGTGTCTTAAAACACTTACGCTATTAACCACCATTTCACATTTACTAAACCAATTAGCTTGGTCTTCTTCATGGAGAAACTCCCAAAAGTGATGCAACCTATCCACGATGATAGTGATGAAACCATTATACAACCCCCTCCCCTAAAAAAAAAAACATTTTAATCAACCTTACATGATGGATAAAATTATTTACTTTGAACAATATTATTGAAAGGGGAAACTATAAACTTAAACATAAATAGTAAAATGAATATGAAAAATACCAAATATATATAATTACTGATATTTAAACAATTTTGTAGGTTGGTATTATAAATTTAGTGTATTTCAAAATCTCGTTTTAAATATAAATTAGAGAGATTCTTCTCAAAAGTCACTTACACTTTCATAATACTGACTTAAAACGAAAAGATAAGTAACAAGTTTAGATTCTTATAAACAAGTTATGTGATAAAATGCTTATGAAATTAACCACTACTGCCCCCTAATATTTCACCTACGCACTCTAAATTACTTCGTTTATCTAATGTTTTGTGCGTTCCGACTATAAGGAAAAATCTCCTATCTGTATCTCAGTTTGCCATTGACAATGGTGTGTTTTTTGAATTTCACCCAACGTATTATGTTATTAAGGATAGCATGACTCGGGAAATATTGCTGAAGGGCCACATTCGTGATGGGCTTTATCATTTTTCTCTGTTGGTTGCATCTGCTCAGTTTGCTGTAGCTTCTTCTACTACCCACATTGGACTTCAGAATCAGTCTGACGACTATGCTATATTTTCTGTGGCACAAACGCCTTGGTCATCCCTCTACTTCTGTTGTTAAATCTGTTTTAAATAAATTTAGCATTACTTCAAATAAAGCCTCTTTTGATAATGTTTGTACTGCTTGTCAAAAAGGGAAATCCATAAATTGCCCTTTCCTGATTCGACTACTGAATACAATAATCCGTTTGCCTTGGTTGTCTCTGATCTCTGGGGTCCTGCATCAGTTGCCTGTGGTAATAATTGGTATTATATATCTTTTATTGACATGTGCACTCATCTTACTTGGATTTATCTTCTTCGACGAAAGTCTCAGGTCGTAGATTGCTTTGTTCAGTTTCAGTAACTAGTCAAAACTCAGTTTGGGAAAACTATCAAACAATTTCAAAGTGATTGAGGTGACGAATATCGAGCCTTCACTTCTGTTCTTGCAACTCAAGGGATAATTCATCAGTTGTCTTGTCTGCATACCTCTGAACAGAATGGAGTGGCTAAAAGCAAACATCGGCATATTGTTGACATGGGCGTCACACTTTTGGCTCAAGCGAATCTCTCTATAGAATTTTGGGCCTATATATTTTTTTTGTGTTGTTCATCTCATGAACCGTCTTTCTACCTTGGTTTTGAAAGGACAGATTCCGTATCACGTTCTTCATGGACAAGATCCCACATATGATCATCTACGCGTATTTGGGTGTTGCTATTTTCCATATTTACGTTTGTCTCAGCGTCATAAATTGGATTTTTGATCTCAACCCTGTACAATCTTGGGATATAGTTCTGAACACAAAAGATATCAGTGTCTTCTACCGGATGGTAAGATTATCCTTTCTCGTCATGTTGTGTTCGATAAACAATGATTTTTGTCTTCTTTGTCTGCTACGCAGGGTTCCATGTCTTCATCTGGTTCCATAACGATGTTTGTTCCTATTGTAAAGACTATCCCTTCTCGGCCCGTGGAGCTCTCATCTCCTCTACCGTCATCTTTTTCTCCTATTTGCTACCCCTCACCTACTGTTTTTAAGGTTCCTCAAGTTGAGGTGGGCTCTGGCCGTGAGACTCATAGTTCTACCTCATTACCCAATGGTGATGTTGATTCTAGCTCTACCATGTCTCCTACTACTGTTTAGTCCTCCCTT
Organism: Gossypium hirsutum; assembly: GCF_007990345.1. Classification (NCBI taxonomy): domain Eukaryota; kingdom Viridiplantae; phylum Streptophyta; class Magnoliopsida; order Malvales; family Malvaceae; genus Gossypium; species Gossypium hirsutum. The sequence continues at coordinate 10,317,416 of NC_053430.1, forward strand.
TTGGTTCAAGAATCTTCTTGGCCTTTGAAAAATACTCATTCGATGGTTATTCGGTCTAAGGCTGGCATTTTTAAGCCCAAGGCTTTGTCTTTTGAGGCTATTGAGCCCCACACCATTGAGGAGGCTTTTTCTACCACCGAATGATGTACTGCAGCTCAAGCAGAATTTGATGCTCTTATTCATAATTCCACCTGGGATTTTGTTTCGTTACACCTAATCGCAAGGTAATCAGGTGTAAATGGCTTTTCAAGGTCAAGAAAAATATTGATGGCATTATCGCCCGTTGCAAGGCTCGGTTGATTGCTAAAGGATGTTCTCAGGCCCTTGGATCTGATTTCAAGGAAATGTTCTGTCCAGTGATCAAACTTGCCACTTTTTGAGTAATTCTGTCAGTTGCTGTCTCCAACGAATGGCAGCTCCGTCAAGTTGATGTGAATAATGCTTTTTGAATGGTGATCTTGCTGACGAAGTGTTCATACAACAACTTCCGAGGTATGTTCAGTATGGTTCGAATGGAAAATCATTAGTCTATCGTCTGAAGAAAGCTTTATATGGGCTTCGTCAGGCCCCACGTGCTTGGTTTGATAAATTGAAGACTTTTCTCGTTTCTGTTGGCTTTGTTATATCCAAATCTGATGTATCTCTGTTTTTTCGAATTACAACTAACTCTACTCTTTATGTGTTTGTGTATGTGGATGACATTATCATTACTGGAAGTATACCTACTTGTAAACTAGCTCTGTTCAGCAGTTGAACGACAAGTTCTCACTTAAAGATACGGGCTATCTCCTCTATTTTCTCAGGATTGGGGTTACTCGTTCCTTCACAGGGTGTTATCATCATTGCCAAAGAAAGTACATCCGTGATCTACTCGACAAGAGTTCTATGACTCAAGCAAAGAGTGTCCATACTCCAATGATTAGCTCATCTATTCTGCCCAAGGATGAAGGGGACCGTCTCAGTTATACTACTGAGTACAGAAGTCTTATAGGTGCTTTACAGTATGTGGTTTTGACTCATTCGGATATTGCAATGCGGTAAATCATATATGCCAGTTCATGCATACACCCATTACTGTTCATCTTGTCGCCTTAAAAAGAATCCTGTGATATTTATGTGGTACACTTAATTATGGGATTTTTTTTCGTCCATCCGTCTGACTTTCTTTAGTTGGTTATGCAGACGCTAACTAGGCGCTGAATTTTGACGATCGTCGCTCTACGATAGGCTATTTTGTATATTTTGGTCACACACATGTCTCTTGGTATTCCAATAAGCAGCAAGTGGTTTTGCAATTTACGACTGAGGTTGAATATTGAAGTCTTTTTGTAGCTACTAGTGATATTACTTGGTTGGTCTCGTTACTAAAGGAGTTATAACTTCAAAATGTTGATCCGCCTACTATTTGGTGTAACAACTCTTATGCAGTTGCCGTAGCTACCAATCTTATTTTACATTCCAAATTCAAACATGTCAAGCTTGATCTATTTTTTGTATGCGAAAAAGTCGCCGACGACTCCATTATTGTTGGTGAGGTTCCTGCGTGTGATCAAGTCGCCAACATTCTCACCAATCCACTCCCTGTATCTTCCTTTGCTAGATTTCGAAATCTTCTTCGAGTCTTACCTCTCAAGAAGATGGATGAAGGTTAAGAGTATAGTTGACTCTGTTATTGAGGTAGCCTATTAGCTGTTAGTCTGTCAATCAAGTAGTTAAGCTGTTAGCAATAATAGTTACTCTTGTATTCTATAAATACTATCACTATAATATACAATTCAACATATACTAGTCCAGATACAAAGATTTCTTTCAAATACTCAACATATTTCTAGTCTATCTTTTCAATACGTAGTAGTGCTTTCATTCATTCAATTATCAATATATTAGTTATTCACCATAAATGTTAACAATATGAATTAGGAACAACATTGAAAGTCGGGGAGGGACATTAATGATTGGAAGAGAGAGAGAGAGAGAGAGAGCCATAGAAAGGTTTGAAATCACATTGAACGCCTTATTGCAAGATGTTGGCCCGTGACTTTTGAAAGTTGTTTATTATAAAACCATGACTTTTTTTTTTGATTAGTGGTTTATAATGAAACCAATAAGCAGCTGGGCAGTTAATCTTATTGCAAAATGGAAAAAGGAAAAGAATAAATTACTTTAAAAGTTTGCCCTCGAGAAAACAATTTCTATTCGTATTTTTTGAAAATTGAAAATGAAAATCTATTTCTCAAAAGAAATATATGTACTATTATGAAATTATTTTCATAATTGAAACATGAGATATAATTACTAAATAGTAATTAATAGTGTAGGTTTTAATTAAATGTGTTATTAATATAAAATAAAATTAATTTATATAAAAAGTGGTTCTAGACTTCTAGTATTCGTGGCCATCTCTCTGGGGCTGTGGTTTATATGGATTCTCTTACTAAAATATTTCGAATATAATGGAGGTGTCTGCGAATTTGTTTCACAATATTTGGAATTGGTCAATTTGAGAAATGGATTAATCAAAATCTTCTTTTCTTAATCTAAAAGATTGAGTTTCTTAAGACAATTCAATAGTTTTGTACGGTCTTGTAAAAAATTGTTACCAAAAGGAACAAAAAATTAAGACCATTCATACTAACTTGGGTAGTTCTTAAGCAATCAAGCTTTGATCTTCCTGTTGGAAGATGCATCGTTGATAATATTATTATTGTATAAAAATGATTCATATAATATGTAAGAGGTCAGGCAAGTAAGAGCGGGTGGTGACTAAAATTAATCTCGAGAAAACTTATGATATATTGGATTGGAATTTTATAGAGGATGTACTTGTTGATATTGAGCAACATAGTTAATTACATAATTTTGTATTGTGTCATAAATTGCTTTCTATGCAGATTGTTTGGAATTATAATTTATTTGAACATTATTTATTTGTAGCCGAATCAATTACTCAAGCCGTGAGTATGGGTAGATGAGAACTAATTAAGCTAACAAGGGGTGATTCGAGTGTTAAGATGGCTTAATTTTGTTTACAGAAGCTTCGATTGAGCAAATGAAACTTGTTAGGGATAAATTGGATGCCTTTTGTTATTGCTTCATAAGCGAGTAATTAAAGCTACGTATCAATATTACTAATATGAGATAAAAAATGTCTAAGTGCAAGGTAAAACTCTTTTGCTATCAGAAGAATAACTTTCACCGAGGCATGTTGGTCGTCGTTCTTATATGCAATACAATGGACATTTCTACAGAAAGGAATAAGCTCGATAATAGAGAAAATCATACAAAACCTTGTTGGGGGCACACAGAAGACAATAAATTTTTTTTTTGACAACAAGACCTAAAGAGATCAACCTTCAATTAATAGCATCATCAATTAAAATATTATGGATCACCATAGGGTTATCCATACCAAAAACCAAATGACCCTCTTGAGTAATGGCATAATTGCATAAAAGGTCTGCCACCTTATTACATTTGCAATTGACCAATTAACAGCCGCATTATTGAACACATCCATAGTTTTAAAGCATTCATTAATGCGGTAACCCGTGATAGTAATATCCTCCCTACGCTTCTTAATTCTGTTTGTGAGGATGGCAAGAAGATAAAGATTTGATTTAGTGAAAAAGGGTGATATTTGTCAACTGACGTCTCAAGGTGGCGTTGGAATTAAAGGGTTGGATTGACAGAATGCTGCCTTGGGTTTTATCTGGTGCTTTAAGATTGATCAACTTCGGTTCAACTACTACGAACTAAGTATAAGTGAGGAGTTAGGCGTGGAATCATATGGAACATTGGGGATGTTGTGAGGTGGATTTTGGGCGCGACTCTTGGGTAAAAAACTATGAGCCTTTGATGAACAGTAGTATCCGACTAGACCTTGCGCGTTCTAATAGTGTGCCTATATGTAATATGATGGATCATATTGGGGATTGGAATTGGATACAATTCAAACACTTACTGACTGAATCGATAGCTTTAAAAATTAGTGCCTTGTGGCCTCTTTTGCAGTCGAATATCCCTGACTTCTCTGGGTGGCGTTGGGAGAGAAGACATGTTTTTATCACTAAGTCAGCTTATTATTATGCAATGGATAACCAAAATAGCTTGGAGCCTGATAAACTTTGGCGATGTTTTTGGAGTTACGAGGGCCATCATAGAGTCAATTTGGGGCACGTTGCAGGTAATTCGGTGTACAGCTATTGTGAAGACGACATATCATATATTGGGAAGATGTTTCTTAACCATGTCAGGTTTGTTAACGAGAGAGGCTTAGAGAATTTTAAAGCTTACGTATTCATGATCAATTGTATGCAAATCTTTTCAATCCCTCATGTTTTGCAGTGGATGGGATATGGTGTTTGGAATTCTTAGTTGGAGCTTGAGGAATAAGATGAATAGTTGGATACTGAATGGGGCATTCTTTACATAGGAGAACATCCTTGAAAGAGGAGGCCGATTATGGAATGAGGTGACCAAAGCAAGGTCAGATTTTGTTGGGTTTTTGAACAATTTATCTGGAGGAAGTATGAAGCTTAGTGTAAAACTTGAGCAACAACGTAATAAATCTGGATAAAGAATAAAGGAAGATTGAGCTTCAAAAGGCTCAATATTTTCAGGATAAACAAACAGAATTTTACTTGGGAAAAGAACGCAAAAATTGAGAGAGTATTTTTCTTGAATGACTTCTATTGAAATTCATTGATAAAAAAGATTGCATAATGCCAATACATATACCAGTCATAAGCTGGTCAGCTTTGACAGGTTTCACTTACTATTTTTAGGCTTTATTGCAACTTGCAAAGCACAATTTGCGTAATTAGGTAAGCTGATCTATCAATCTTATTAGGACCGAATGAATTAAATACATTACCTACTTGGTTCAAATTAAACTAAGTTACAAAATATTACTTAAAGTAACAAAATGAAACCGAAATTGAACAGTAACATCAACTTCAGTAGCTGCATGTACTTTTTCTGCAAATACTATAGCAGCTTGATCTTTATTTTTCACCCACATAACTTGGACTGCATGTACTTCATCCGCATAACTTATGTTGCATTCTCTGCTTCTTGGCTGCTTCATGTGCTGCATGTAGGCCAACTTCAACACTCCTCATTGGCTTGCATACTACAAACTCCCTTTTTGGTTATTAAATCTTCAAATCTTAACACATTAAGGGGCTTTGTTAAGATATCAGCAAGTTGTTCTTTAGAACTGCAATGAATCAGCTTCACTTCTTGAGCTTGCTCCATCTCTCTAACAAAGTGAAATTTGATCTTGAAATGTTTCGTTCTCCCATAAAACACTGGATTTTTTGCAATTGCAACAGCAGATTGGTTGTCACAATTGATCTCTGTTGCTTCCCTTTGGTGTAGATTCAAAGCAACCATGAGTTTTCTCAGCCACATGGCTTTATTTACAACACTAGTAGCTGCTACATATTCTACTTCAGCAGTTGATTGATCAATAATATTTTGCTTCTTCGAACTCTAGCAAAAAATGGTTGAACCAAGGGTGAATAGATACCCTGAGGTACTCTTCATATCATCTATTGATCCAGCCCAATCACTATCAGCATAGCGAATTAATTTCATGTTTTCAACTTTGCTAAACAACATTCCATAGCTTTGTGTACCTTTGATGTACCTGACCTCTCTTTTGGCAGCTTAAAAGTGCTTTTCAATGCAGCAATGCATGAATCTTGAAAGCAAACTTACAGCAGACATAATGTATGGTCTAGTGGCAGTTAAATAGAGTAAACATTCAGCTAGACTTCTGTAGGTTGATTCACTAACCTTTTCAAAATCAACTTGGCTTGATAGTTTCTCTCCAATAGCAACTGATGTACTTGTTGCCTTGCAATTTTGCATGGATAATTTGCTCAGAATTTTAGAGACAAAAGCTTTCTGGCTTAGGAAGATCCATGATGTGTTTGTGATACTTCCATGCCAAGAAAGTAAGACATTTGTCCCAAATCTAACATCTCAAACACTTGTTGCATTTTGCATTTGAAGTCTGTCAGCATTGCTTGGTCTCCTCCTGTCACTAACAGATCATCAACATATAGAGGCGCTATCAGTTGAGTTTCACTACCTTGCTTTTTCATATACAAGGTAGGTTCACTGATGCTTCTTTCAAATCCAAGGCTAGCTAGATAGCCATCGATCTTGCTATACCGGGCTCTTGGAGCTTGTTTCAAGCCATATAAGGCTTTCTTCAGTTTGTACACCTTATCCTCTTCAACAACAATTTTGAAGCCTTCAGGCTGCTCAACATATATTTCTTCTTCAAGAAAACCATTGAGAATGGCTGACTTCACATCGATCTGATGGATTTTCCATTGCATTTGTGCTACTAAGGCAATTAGCAGCCTTATGGTATCAAGCCTAGCTGTAGCAGCCCAAATTTGATCGGGCCTTAAAACCAAAATAGAAATACAAAAATAAATAAATAAATAAATAAATGTTTATTATTTAAACAGTCCATGTACAAGAGCCCAAACACAAGCCCAAATACCTAAACCTATGTACCCAATTATAGCTAACCCAACTAAACACGGCAGTTTTAACCCATCTACCAGGCTAGCCCAAATTTAAAACAGCCCAAAAGGCCCAAAGGACTTAAGGGAAACAAGAAACCCTAGGATTTCCTAAACACTGTGGCGCCGCAATAGGTTCTAGAGGATTCGGGGAGCGTCTGTTCAGTCCCCGAAATCGAGGCTGCCATTAATGCGTTGTCCCAAGGGCCTTCAATGCCCACCAGGGCCCCGGTCACAGTTCGTCCCTCTATTCGGCCCCAAATCTCGTCACAAACAGCACGACCATCACCGAAATCTTCGGGGTACCTGCAAGAAAAGGAAAGAAATCAAAGCAAGATTGCAGTAAATAGATTAGAACAGAGTTTGGAAAGAAATCTTTCGATTTCTTTCCAAAATAGGCAGTAGACTAAGGCTATAAAGCTTTTTTTCAAATCTGTAAAAAACACATGGACATAGAGAGAAACAGACCAAAAAGATTGTACACCAAATATTTTTGCAATAATATATCAGAAGGATTTCGAGACAAACGAAGGTGATCTATTGTTTCCACTTTTATTTTATTTCTTTATTGTAAACAACTTGTATATAATACATTAAAATAGAAGAGAGGAAAATACCTTCTAGATTCGCCGAGAAAAGAGAAGCTTTTCGGATCCCGACCGTCGTGTGTGGAGGAGTTGGTGACGGCGCGTGAGGCTGAGCACGGAGGTCCGATGAACGGAGCAGACCGGCCTAGGGCCGGAGCTCAGAGGGCTAGGGAATTTTCAGAGGATTTCTCTCGTTTTTTTCTAAACCAGGGGCTAAATGATTTTTTAGGTTAAAACTTGGCTTATATAGCCTAAAAGGAACGGTGCCGTTTTGGCTTAAGTCAATAAGCCTAAAAACGACATCGTTTTAAGGTCCCAGGATCCGCGCGTTGACCCGATTACCCGGGGAGGATCCGCGTGTTTTTGAAGAATGGGTTAATTACTCAACTGGTCCTTTTGCGATTTTAATATTTATAATTCCATTTTATTTATTTTAAATTTAGCTCTAATGTTTTAATGATGTTTCAATTTAGTCGTCTCGATGATTTTAAAACAGTATTTGGGAAACAGTGTCGTTTTGTGATTAGGGCAAATTGCCCAGTGAGTCCCTTGTTGTTTTTTTCTTTCAAATCAGGCCAAAATCTTTGTTTAGTTTGAAATTAACCCTAAAGTTTTTTTAATTAATTTTAATTTTTGTCCTTATTACTTTAATTTAACTAAGATACTTTATATATTATTTATTTTTATAAATATTAGTTATATATTATCTATTATATTATTTTTATCTTATCTATAAATTATTTTATTTTGTTATATATATTTCCTTATATTTTTATTATTATTTATTAAATTTGTAAATTGTAAAATTTTTTATAATAGTATTCATATTTCATTTTTTATATATTACATTCCCTCTTTTATTATTCCCTCTTTTATTATACATTTTTATTACGTATGTATATTATTTATTTTATTATATAAAAATTGCTTATATCCTATTTATTATTTTATATTTTACCTATAATATAGGCTATATATATTGCATGTTCAAAGATTTTTATTACATGATATATTTTCATTTCATTATTTATTTTACTATATGGAAAATATTTGTTACATTAGTATCATTATACACCATATTATATTTCATTATAATTATTTATGTATTTCTATTACATACTATGTTTCTATTATTTAGTATTCCTTATAATATTTATCTTTCTTATATATATTTTTTATATATATCTATTTTGTTTTTTTGTGTGTTATATATTATATAGGCAAAATACTTATTATATATTTATTATCATTTTTATATTATATTTCCTTATATTTTATTCATATCGCATTATTATTTATAACTTATTTCAATTTTTTTAAAATTTATATTTTTTTATTGATAATTACTCACTTTATGTTACATTTTAATAGACATTAATTCTTTTTATGTTGAACATATCATGTATATATTGAATATTGTTTTATGATTATTAAAGGTTGTATTTAGAATTGACATGTATGTTAATATTATTTTGGGCATGATTATGTTAAATTGTATGCCATGCATCATCTTTTGTTTATTAATTTATTAAAACGTATATAGAGTTATACCTTATAGGTTCATATGCTTACTTATTCATTTTTAATGTATGTAGTATGTTTTTGTACGTATGTTTTACATGTTTTGAGGTTGCCATGTTTATTGTTTAAATTTTTTTTAAATTCATGCTTTATTTACCTATTATTATAACATGTTATCTCGTTTGTTATGTTAATATGCTCCTTCATGCATCGATTCTAAAAACAAGACTCTAAAGTTTTCAAAAAATAAAGGCAATGCTTGACGTTTGGAAATTTCAAGAAAAGTAGTGCCCTAACTTATTGGGTTGCAATTTTTCTCGTTGAGTTCGAATAGTCAAGCACCCTTCTAAGTTTTAAGGTTGTCATAGTGCAAGCGACTGTCTCAGAATTTCAAGGCGATGTGTCCTAACTTACTGGATATGGCGTTTTGCTGTTTCGAGATGGGGATTTTCAAAAAGGCTAACTTAGTGTCAATATTTTGATACAAGTGAACCCCAATTTTCAAAATCAAAATATTTTAAAGAGGATTGCATCTTAAAATTTTTAAATTTCCGACCTTAAAGACATTTGATAATTAATTAAGTACCAATTTTTGGGCGTTACGAGGGTGCTATCCTTCCTCGTACGTAATCTACTCTAGAACCCGTTCTTTTATTTCGTAGACCAAAACCAATGATTTATTGGTGATCCAATCACACCTAAAAAAGATTGGTGACGACTCCCGTTTTCGTTTTTCTTAAAGTCAATTCCCATTTTCAAAAAAATCGATTTAGAAAATGGTTTCGACATTAGCCACTGGTGCAAAGGTTTCAAAATAGTCAATGCCATACATTTGGCTGAACCCTTTTACAACCAGCCTTGCTTTCAGTTTGTTCAAGCTTCTATTAGCATTGTGCTTGGATCTAAACACCCACTTCACTGTAATGACTTTTCTGTTGAGTGGTCTTTCAACTAGCTGTTAGGTCTGATTCTTCTCAATCATACTAATTTCATCAGCCATTACCTGTTTCCAGCCTTGATGAGCTTCAGCTTCTTTAAAGCAGCTTGGTTCAATAGTAGCCACATGAGCTTTTTTATAAATCTCAGCCAATGGTCTAATGCCTCTAACTGGTTCATCATCAATGTCTATTTCAGGACCATTTTGATCAGCTTCAGTCTAATTTGTCACCAAATCTTCAGCAGCAGTTTCTGGTTTGTTTTTATCTTAGTTCCAGCTTGCCTTCGCATCGAATACAATATCTTTGCTCTTAGAGACCTTGTTTATCAAAGGATCAAGTATCCTATAACCCTTCTTGTTACTATTGTAGCCCACCAGAATACCAGGTTGAGCTTTTTTAGCAAGCTTGTCTCTTTTTGCTGCAGGAACATGAGCATAACAAATGTAGCCAAAGACTCTTAGGTGAGCCAATGATGGTTTAAACCCGAACTAGGCCTCGAATGGAGTTTTCCGAGCAAAAGGCTTGGTTGGGAGCCTATTTTGAAGGTAAACAGTAGTGTTAACTGCTTCTGCCCAAAATGTCTTAGGGAAATTTCTTTCAAACATTAGGCACCTGGCCATATCCATCAAGCTTCTGTTCTTTCTTTCACTTACACCATTTTGTTAAGGTGTATAAGTGTTGGTGAGCTGGTGTTTGATGTCTGCTTCATCACAAAACATATGTAACTCGAATGAAGTATTCTCAGTCCCATTATCTGACCTCAATGTCTTCAACTTGCAACTTGTTTCAGTCTCTACTGCAACTTTAAACTTCAAAAATACTGAAGCCACTTCTGATTTTTGTTTAAAAAAAGAAATCCAGCAATATCTTGAGTAATCATTAATGAATAAGATGAAATACCTGTTGCCATTCAGAGATTGAGTCTTCATTGGACCACACACATCAGTGTGTACAAGTTGAAGTCTTTCAGAAGCTCTCCAGGCTTTGTTTGTAGGAAATGGAAGTCTAGCTTGTTTTCCTAGCTGACATATTTCACAAACATTTTCTTTTTCAACTGACTTAGTGAAGTTTTTAGCCGAATCTACTTTGGTTAGCTAAGTCATTGAGTTGTAGATGACATGGCTAAGTTTTTTGTACCACAGCTTGGATTCATCCTGAGGAGCTGTGTAGGCATTGCTTGCGCCCTTGTTCCAGTCCACCACAAAGCTTTTGGTAGCCATGGTCACTGATATGAGCTTGGATCCATTTGGATCACTGATTAGGCACTCTTTGCTTTTGAACACCACAAAGTATCCCTTTTCTAGCAACTAAGCTATACTGAGCAGGTTTCTATCTATTTCGGGCACCAAAAGTACATTTGAAACAAGTTTGGTAACTGTAGGAGTGTCAATCAGCGCATCTCCTTTGCCTTCTGCTTTGATGAAGTGCCTATTTCCAGCCTTCACCCTTGTTTTGAAGCTTTTGTCTATTGACTTGAAGATAGTAGCATCTGGAGTCATGTGGTTAGTACATCCACTGTCAATCAACCATCCTTTTGTGGCTTTTCTTTTGGTAGTTGAGCAAGAAACTGCAAAGACTTGCTCTTCTTTGTCACTACCTTCTTCTGCTACTCGAGCTTTAGCTCTTGGCTGTTGAGGTTGATTTGACCTCTGTTTGCCTTTTTTTTTACAAACTTTGTCTGCATGGCCCATCTTTTTGCAGATTTTGCACTGCACATCAGGCCTAAACCAACATACTTCACCTGGATGACTTAGCCTTTTGCAGTGTGGGCAAGGTGGATATTTTCTTGTACCATCTGTTCTAGGCTTATCTTTCCAAGTTTTTTTCCCCTCATAGGTAGAAGAGTTTGTGGCTGGTTTGGTTTTGGCTTCGAAGGCACATTCTTGATTCTCCTCCAGTCTATTTGCTCTCCTTTGCTCTTGAGCATAAAGAGCATTGATCAGCTCTGTCAATAAAATATTGGTCAGGTCCCTCGAGTCTTCAAGAGATGAGATCTTTGCCTCATACCTTTTAGGTAAGGTTGAGATCACCTTTTCCACAATTCTTGCTTCACTAAATTGTTCTCCAAGTAGCCTTATGCTGTTTACTACAACCATGATTCTGAGTATTACTTCACTGTTTCTTCCTCTTTCATCTTAAAGTTTTTAAAGTTTTTTCTTAAATTCAGTAGCTGTTGCTACTTTGTTCTTTCAGTCCCTTGGAACTCCTCCTTTAACTTATCCCAGGCCTGCTTTGGTGACTCACAAGCCATGATTCATGTGAAAATCACATCAGATATACTGTTCTGGATGCAAGACATGGCTTTATGCCTTTTGGTTCCTTCATCAGAATGCTGTCTTATCTGAGCCACTGTTAGGTTGGCTCTAAGAGGTGCTGGTTCAACATCTGAGTTGAAAACCTCCCACAAATCGAATGCCTGCAGGTAGGTCTTCATTTTCATTACCTAAATGTGGTAGCCCTCTCCATTGAAGACTGATGGTGGCGCTAGTGAGAATCCTGAGGAAGACATGGTTTTAAGGATTGAAATATGATAGGTCCACTAAGAATTTGGCTCTAGATACCAATTGTTGGGTTTTGAACAATTTATCCGGAGAAAGTATGAAGCTTAGTGTAAAACTTGATCAACAATGTAATAAATCCGAATAAAGAATGAGGAAAGATTGAGCTTCAAAAGGCTCGATATTTGTAGGATAAACAAATAGAATTTTACTTGGTAAAAGAAAGCAAAAATTGAGAGAGTATTTTTCTTGAATGACTTCTATTAAAATTCATTGATCAAAAAGATGGCATAATGCCAATACATATACCAGTCATAAACTGGTCAGCTTTGATAGGTTTCACTTACTATTTTTAGGCTTCATTTCAACTTGCACAACTTGCACATTGCAACTTGCAAATCACAACTTGCACAATTAGGTAAGCTAATCTATCAATCTTATCAGCACCGAATGCATTAAATACATTATCTACTTGGTTCAAATTAAACTAAGTTACAAAATATTACTTAAAGTAACAAAATGAAACTGAAATTGAACAGTAGCATCAACTTCAGTAGCTGCACGTGCTTTATCTGGGAATACCATAGCAGCTTGATCTTCATACTTCATCTACATAACTTGGACTACATATACTTCACCTGCATAACTTATGTGGCATTGTCTGCTCCTTAGCTGCTTCATGTGCTGCATGCAAGCCAACTTCAATAGATTTGCAAACAAAACTTGGCAGGGTTGTATTAGGGAATGGAAGAGAAACCACCTCTCGGTTGGTATAAGATTTAATACTGATGATGGTAGAAACAGTACAACCGACTTTGCTGCCATAGATGGTGTATCATGGGGGTTATTGGTTTAGAAGATTTGCGCATAACCTTAATTGTTGCTCAATTATTGAAGCAGAAATGTAGGAGGCGTATGATGGTTTTTATAACATGCTTGGAACATGAAGGTGAAGAGGAGAGCCTTGCAGTGGTCCAGCTACTTCGCAATAAAATGGAAATGCAAAGCAGCAATGCAATCTATCCTTCAAATAGAAGTATGTTGGAAATGGGTCTAAACGTTAATATTATATAAGTCTACATAGAAGGAAAGGGTCTTCCTTCCTACTTCACGTTTCATTTACTAAACCAATAATTGGCTTGATCATTCTTGTCTTCATGGAAGAAGGAAACTGCAAAAGATAGGATAAAACTGCCCCCCCCAAAAAAAAATTACTAACCTTGAACGACATTGTGAGGAGGGATAACTACAAATTCAAACATGGACAATAAAACAAACATAAAAAATACCTAATGGAGTCTTATAAATAAGGAAATTGCATGTTAAAACGCTTATGCAATTAACAATTACTACACATTTACTAAGCCAATTGGCTTGGTCTTTTTGTCTTCATGGAACTTGGTAAAGAGAGTGATGAAACCATCATACACCCCACAAAATGACAGATAAAATTACTAACCTTGAACGACATTGTTGAGAGGGACAGTTGCAAACTTAAATATGGACAGTAAAATGAACATGAAAAGTACTAAATATATATAATTACCGATATATAAATAATCTAGTATGTTGGTATTATAAATTTACTGTATTTCAAAATATATATTCTCTTAGAGAGAGAGAGAGAGAGAGAGAGAGAGAGAGAGAGAGAGAGAGAGAGAGAGAGAGAGAAGAGGGAGGGAGGGAGAAGGAGCATTAGGAGGATTCTTCTACCAAGAGAGTGACTTATACTTTCATAATAACAGCTTACAATTTGCTTAAAAAGAAGAGACAAGTGACAATTTTTGAGTCTTATGAAAAAGTAAGACTTGTGTTAAAATGCTTATACAATTAACCACTACATCACATTTACTAAACCAATTGGCTTGGTCTTCTTGTTTTCATGGAAGAACCTGCAAAAGATAAGGATGAAACCATCATATACCCCCTTAAAAAAAAACTAATTCAATCAACCCGATGTTACATAATTACTAACATTTAACCATATTGTGGGGGAGAGGTAACCAGGATTTTCTTAGAGAGAGAGAGAGGACATGTGCAAGAGCATTAGGAGGATTCTTCTCAAAATAGCCAAGACAGTCACTTACACTTTCTTAATACTGACTTACAATTAACTTAAAAAAAAGAAGACAAATAAAAATTTTGCAGTCTAATAAACAAGCAAGTCCGTGTGTTAAAATGCTTATGCAATTAACCACTACTTCACATTTACTAAACCAATTGGCTTGGTCTTCTTTTTTTCATTGCGGAACCTGTAAAAGAAAGGGATGAAACCATCATACACACCCTCGAAAAAAATGACATAGATATAATTACTAACTTTGAACGACATTATTGGGAGGGACAGTTGCGAGCTTAAACATGGACAGTAAAATGAACATGAAAAATGACAAATATATATAATCATCGATTTCTAAACAATCCAGTATGTTGGTGTTATAAATGTAGTGTATTTCAATATATATTTTGTTAGAGAGGGGGAGAGAGAGAGAGAGAGAGAGCATTAGGAGAATTTTTCTCAAAATTGTCAAGAAAGTCACTTACACTTTCATAATTCCGACTTACAATTAACTTAAAAAGAAAAACAAATAACAATTTTAGAGTTTTATAAATAAACAAGAGGTGTCTTAAAACACTTACGCTATTAACCACTACTTAACATTTGCTAAACCAATTGGCTTGGTCTTCTTCATGGAGGAACTTGCAAAAGTGATGCAACCTATCCGAGATGATAGTGATGAAACCATCATACAACCCCCTCCCCTCCAAAAAAAAAAAACAAAAACATTTTAATCAACCTTACATTATGGATAAAATTATTTACTTTAAACAACATTATTGAGAGGGGCAGCTATAAACTCAAACATAAATGGTAAAATATATATTTTCTTAGAGAGAGAGGACAAGTGGAAGAGCATTAGAGAGATTCTTCTCAAAAGTCACTTATGAAATTGTTAAGAGAGTCACTTACACTTTCATAATACTGACTTAAAACGAAGAGGTAAGTAACAATTTTAGATTCTTATAAACAAGACAGACATGTGATAAAATGCTTATGAAATTAACCACTACTGCCCTCCTACCGTTTAAACAATGGACACAAATCCTAAATATTGATGTATGCTTACTGCAATTGAACCTATTCGAAATTCGATAACTTTGAAGCTACTTGAACCACTAATTAGTCAAAATACCTACATATATTACCAGAAGTAACTGCAGTTGAAGGAATCTTACACCTGAAACAGTCAAGCTACACTTATCGAAATGTAAAACATTAATCTAACAAGACAAACACTGACTAGTATTTTCTTTTTCCTACTTAAGAAGCTTAAATACTAGTAAAGCCACAGTCTTCCATGACTGAACATATAAATCAAGAGTGACAGCAAATCTACTGGATGTTTCACATCCTAACTTTCTCTAGATAAATAGAACAATTTTCTTGTTTTGCCTTGACTCTAAAATCTCTTATAACCCTAAGCAATATCGCAGATTGTGACCATTAATATCGAATGGGTTTTATTCCCACTAACCTTGTTAATGCTTTACAACACCAATGAATTCTATGCAATCTTAAAATTGAGGAGCTCCACAAGTGAAATCATGACAGCAATAACAATATTTTTATAGTAATTTCTCAAAGATTCATCAACTTTCAGTTTAGTATCTCTGCAAATCTTTGATGATTCTCCAATTATACAGACTAGACTTCAATAAAGCATTCATTATTATGATACTCTTGATTCAGGTTCATTAAACAAACGGTTTGAAGAACACACCTGCTAGCCATTTTGCACCGAAATATGCTAAGAGAGATGTTAGTCAGAGTCTTAAATTATCGACGGACCCATGGTTTCAATAAACCTTTCCATACCTTCAAAGAAGTAAGTTTTCAATGGTAAGGACTTGCAATCGAACTGTAATGGCCAATTTTGACCCAGGCACAAGAATAAAACAATAAATAACCAATTAATAAAACCTAGTGCCGCCCCTAACCTCTGCCACCAGCTGCCATGGCAGCACCACCACCTGCTCCCGTTCCATCGCCTGCAAACAGAGAAAAAGAAGCACGCAACAGAGAACCAAAACCCACACGCAACAATAAAGGAACAAGCAGGAACGACAAAAAAAATAGGAGTAAACAAGTCTTGTGAATCTTATAAAAACCCGAAATTTACCTTTGCATTTTTTTTAGCCACAAAAAAAGGCAGAAACTATTAATCTAAAAGAGATTTTAAGGTGATTTTTGGTTTTTACAATAGTTTCTTTCATCTAGTTCTTGGTTTTGATTTCATTTTTTTTCGTGTTTTAGTTCTTTTTTCTTTTTCATGTACGAAAATAAACGAAAAGGTAAAGAGAAAGGTAACCTCACCTTGATCTTCCCACGGACTCATCGCTGGAGATCTCTTCTCCAATGGCCAAAGTCGAATCGGGGAGAGGGGGGACCTTTCTTTCGATTTCTTTAGGGTTGAGAAGGCATGGCCTTCGAATGTGCCTCAAAACGAGGCTAAGAAGCCCATCTCCGCACTTTCTGTTCTTTTTAAAATTGGGGGCTGGAAATGAAATTAGAAAAGAAAGGTTTTTTTGTTGTATAAATGATGATGATGGAAGGGCGCCGTTTGGTGGAGTGGGGGGTGTGCATTCTCCCTAAATGGGGAATCTGCGAGATTGGTCCTTCTCCTTTGCAACTTCATTCGATCAGGCCCCAGCTTCTGTTTTCTTTTGTTTTTTTAATTTAGCTCTTAGATTTCGCTTGGGTTACATTCGGGTCCTTTGAAACACTGCACATAGGGGTTGAGAATATTTTCCCAATCAGTCCCTCGTTCTTTATGCGTATTTCATTTCGGTCCTTAGTGGCCCCTTTTCTTTTTTTTTATTTACAATTTGCACCTTAAATCTTAATTAAATTTCAGCTTAGTCCTAATATATTTAATTTGTTCATTTATTTATTATTTCAATTTTTTTAGGAGCTATTTTACTGTTAGTTATTTTAAATTTGTTTATCTTACATTATTTATATTAGACCATTTTATTATTAATTATTGTAAATTGTTATTGGTTTTAAATATTTTTTACATATATTATTTGTTTTAACCCCTATACATATTACTTATTTTGAAATATTTTATACGTTATTTGTTTTAAACTATTATATATGTATTTTCCATTTTGAGTTTCTTTTCATACTTTATTTAGTTACACTATTCTAATCGTTTAAAATTCATCTTTTTTTAATTTCCCATATATTATTTATTTTAATATATTCTTTACTTTAGATTATTTTATATATGTCCTATTCTAAATTTTCATGTGTAATATTTAATTTAAACTGTTTTATATGTTATTTACTTTAAATTTTTATATATTATTTAATTTAAATTTCTTTTTACATATTATTATTTTGAGCTCTTAATATTTATTTTAAATTTCTTTATATATTATTCTAAACTTGTCTTTACGTATATTTATTCAAAATTGTCTTATACAACTTATTTTAAACTCTCTTATTTGTTTAAAATTGTTTTATTATTGTTCATTTTGGTTTTTTTTGACATAGTATTTATTATATATATATCATCTATTTTAAATTGATTTGTATATTGTCGATTTTAAATCTCTTTTTTCACATTAGTTTAATCCCATTTATTGTCATTTTAAAATGGTTTTACATCTTATTCATTTTTATTTGCTTTATACCTTTTAAATTATTATTAAATTCATTTGCCTTTAATTGTTGAGGTTAACATTTAAATAATGTACCTTGTGTGATTATTGCCATTGTGTGAATTTTGATTCGTTTATTTCGAAATTTTGCATTACTGTTTTTCATTTGTATAATGTTGTGTCCATTTATATTTGTCTCATATTCATTACTATATTTTCATATCATCACCTCGTGAATCAAGCCTCGTTGCATTTATCCAATAAATCGCTTTATTTTAACCTAAACAAATAACATACGTCGTTTAAATGTCGTATTCGCTACTATTCAAAAACAAAAATTTCAAAATAAGGCAATATTTCGCGTTTTGAAGCATCGAAGAATTGTGCCCTAACTTACGGGGTTTTGGTTCTCTCGTTGATTCTAAATAGCTAAATATCCTTTTGAGTTTAAAATACACGGAATTCCAATTGGAATTAAAGACAAGCCTGCGCTCGGGAATTCATGGTAACGTGTCCTAACTTACGGGATGTGATACTCCGATATCTCGAGACGAGGAAATCTTTAACGATCGTTTTGAGCTAATTCAAGTGTTTTCTTTTCTTAAAAATTATCGCTAATAAAAAAGGATCGTATTTTAAATTCGTTCTCGATATTCAATTTTTGACATTAAAACACTAACTAATCAATCCGGTACCAATTTTTGGGCGTGTCGAGGGTGCTAACCCTTCCTCGAGCGTAATCGACTCCCGAACTTGTTCTCTTGAATTTAGTAGACCAAAATGTCGTTTTAATAAACTAAAATTTTTTATCTAAAACAAAGGTGATTTGATCACACCAAATAAAGATCGGTGGCAACTCTAATTTTAATTATCATTTTCAAACCAAAGTCGATTCCTGCGTTTTCAAAAAAATGGTTTCGATAGCTTGGCGACTCCACTGGGGACTTTGAGAGTCGAGCCATAAATTGATTGATTTTTGTCCTTTGTCAAAAATTGAAAACTCGTTTTTAAACTTATGATCCCTTTATTGCATTTTATCCGTTTTTTACGGTTTACATTATTTTTCCTATTTTCTTTATTGCCTCGGGTTTTTCTTATCATATATCCTCGCACATTGCATTGCATGACCGCTGTGGTCACACCTTTTAAGTGGGAGCGAGAAGCTATGCCTTCATGAGGTTTTCACCTCCGCATGGGCTAGTGGATCGCTTTCGGGATACATCCGTACCTATGTCTTCGTGAGATTTTCATCTCCGTGCATTGCATTACATCATTATAGAAAGGAGGTGTTGATTCATATCCGATTGCTAAATAGAACAGTTTGTCATAAGAAATGAATTTCTTGATAAAGTGGATTGTAACACGGTTGTCTAAATATGGTCCAAGTAAACACAATGAAGGAAGATTGATAGTCCATGAAGAAATACACGACTTTGCTTCATCGCTTGAGGATTTAAGTTAACAAAGATTATTCAAGAGCCGTCATGTCTTAAAGAAGCTAACGAGCATCGCGGGGATAAATAAACAATGGGCCGCAATCCAGATCGAGCAGAAAGGAAATAATAGAGACATATTTTGAAAAATTCACAAGACTCGACGATAACATCAGGATATGAAGAGGAAGATAGGTGTCTTCGCTTGGAATATGAGAGAAATGCCGTATATGTAATCCGTTTTATGTAAAGGAATTTGTTTTCTAGAGAAGTTGTTCTAATGAAATTGAATTCAGAATCAACACATTCCTTTCTTTTGCATTCATTCCATGCATTTGCATTTGCATTGCATTATTTGCATTGGACTTTCCCTAAAAGAACCCTAATTAGGTAAAATTATTTCAGTTAACCTGGGAACTGATAAAAGTCAAGCAACTAGGCATCTTTACAGTACAAGGAAAAGGACAAAAGATATGGATCAAATATTGGAAAGACTGGAAAAACTTCAAAAAGAGATGCAAGACCAGTTACAACTGCAAATGCAAGAGCAACTAGCGAAGATCCAGCAAGATATGAGGGACCGAATGATAGAGTCCCAAAGGAATATGATGAATCAGTTGTCCCAAGTACTGACTAAGGGGCTAGGAAAAGAAAAAAACTCGATGATCAATGTTGGAGAGGACAATGAGGAGCCTCTGTACCCTCTGAGTTTCACCCCGATAAATGATCAGATATGTCCGCAAAATGTACCTGTTGCTATCAGATCACAACAACATCAGGCCGGTACCTCAGCACCCATGAACTACCTGACGGGCTCAGGTTCCAATCCAAGGAACAGTCCAACCAATCATGAAGTTCCTGATCTAAACGAAATGGCAGGAATAGAAAAAACAAAGGTTGAACTGCCAAGACAACTCGAAGATCGATACAAGTGGTTGGAAGAAAAACTTAGAGCGATGGAGAATATTGATTACCATCGCGGGGTTAATGCCAAAGATCTCAACTTAGTCCCAGATTTAGTACTCCCGCCAAAATTCAAGACTCCTGAATTTGAAAAATATAATGGGACTAGTTGTCCTAAAGCTTACATCATGATGTTCTGCCGAAAAATGACAGGTTACGTTGATAACAATCAACTGTTAATTCATTGCTTCCAAGATAGTCTGATTGGGTCAGCGGCCAAATGGTACAACCAACTGAGTCGTGCCAAAATTCATTCATGGAAGGACTTAGCACAAGCTTTCATGAAGCAATATGGTCACGTGACAGACATGACGCCTGACAGAATTACACTACAGAATATGGAAAAGAAGTAAAGTGAGAGCTTTAGAAAATATGCCCAAAGATGGAGAGAGGTAGCGGCGCAAGTCCAACCACCTCTTTTGGAGAAAGAAACTACGATGCTTTTCGTCAACACTCTGAAAGCCCTATTCATTACCCATATGTTGGGAAGCGCTACCATGAGCTTCTCAGATATAGTAATGTTTGGCGAGATGATTGAAAACACAATCAGGAGCTGGAAGATAGACGCAAGAGAAAGCGCCAAAAGGTCAACCCCAAATAGAAATGAAAATAAAGTGAATAATATGAGCAAAGAGTACCCTAAATTGGTCAACATAGGCCAGCCGGGGCAGGAATCCAACTCGAGGCTGAATACAGAAAGGCTCTAGTTTACACCCATCCCAATGTCATATGAGGAGTTGTATCAAAATCTCTTTGATGTACATGTTGTGTCTCTGTTTTACTCAGAACCTGTGCAACCTCCGTTCCCAAAATGGTATAATGAGAATGCTCAATGCGAGTACCACGCAGGAATAACGGGACACTCAATCGAAAACTACACTACATTTAAAAAGTTGGTCGAAAGGTCATTAAAATGGGAATTGTGAAGTTCGACGATTCCTCAAAGCCTAATCGTTCTGACAATACAGTAAATGTGACATTTGCAAGTGAGAGCAAAAAAGTTGCGATGCCTTGAACAAAGCCTGGAAAGAATATTGGAGAATCTGAATGACTTATCCGAAGAAGGAATCGGGTAATAAAAGTTTCCAAACCGTTGCATTACTTAGAAGTGTTTTGAACAATGGGACTGTGGAAGAGATTCCTTTATTCTTTGAGCTAATCTAGAGTAATATTCAAAACACGCTTGTTGCTTTAAGCCTAGAAGCAATTAGACCCCTTTTGTGAAATAGGCTTGTGTCCTAAGTCTTTATTTCAATAAAATGCATCTTTTCGAGCAAATATTCTTTTATTTCATTTCATATTGTACAAATAATCGTTCTTAGATTCGTTTGTTCTTTGGACTTTCTTTCAAATATTCATGTATACTTCATTCATGGTCATACCATATAAATAATCATCCTTAGAATCTGCCTTCAGCGGGTCCTTAGATATCAATGATGTGAGTAATGCTGTCACTGACTCCGAGTCTCCTTTTGAGCGAAATATGGGCCTAAAGGGATCTTAACACTTTGAAGATGACAGAGATGTAGACAACTCCCTAATTTGTTAAGGATGGTAGAGTAAGATGAAAACAGATCATCTCTTACAAAAAGTCAGTGGATAGTAGGCCTAGGACAAGAGAAAGATGCAAACATCAGAGTCTGTATCACTACAAAGGCAAAGCGAGACATCATTGAGTCACTTCCAAGAATTTAAAGATTTTTTGTACGATCGTATCAAGATACGCTGGGTTACTAAGACATGAGGATGTTGTAAGGTTTTGAATGACATATGCTAATGGTTTTACGATGGCCAGGCTAATCATGAGATTTGGGTTCTGCTGGTCTTCCGTAAAGGGATTGCATCAGTATGCCGTAAGTGCCAAATTTATGGAGAGAAAATTCATGTGCCCCTTCATTCTTTCAATTTTCTCTATGTGGGGCATGGAGGTTATTGGGTTGATCTCGTTGAAAGCTTCTAACAAGCATCAATTACTTCGCCTAGAGGGTGAGAGTCGCTTCATATGCCAATCATCAAATCCTAAAAAAAAAGGATCATGGAAAAATGACTGAGACTTGTAAAGATTGGCATAAGAAG
Organism: Gossypium hirsutum; assembly: GCF_007990345.1. Classification (NCBI taxonomy): domain Eukaryota; kingdom Viridiplantae; phylum Streptophyta; class Magnoliopsida; order Malvales; family Malvaceae; genus Gossypium; species Gossypium hirsutum. Next base: position 10,339,641 of record NC_053430.1, read on the forward strand.
TCATCATGTACCCTCTATACTCATCAAACGTTGGCCAAGACCTTCGCCGGGGCAACATATTTCATTAGTCTATGGGATAAAAATGGTTTTGAAGAAGAGTTTCCTTGTCTCTGAGTCTTGAAAAAGTTAAAGTTGGATAAGGCAAAATGGATCTAATCCCGATATGATCAGTTGAATTTAAAGAAAAGAGGTTGAAAGCCATCTGTCATGGTTCAATGAATGATGTGAGCTTACGATAGAAAAGTTCCATGAGGGAAAACTTGATATTGAAGAATATCCCTCCTATACAAAAGGACTTCAGAGGAAAGTGGATGTCAAACTAGGAAAGACCTTATATAGTAAAGAAGGCCTGTTCTGTTAGAGCATTAATTCTAGTCTAAATGAATGGCAAAGATTTGCCCAATCCGATGAATTCAAATCCAATCAAGAAGTATTCTACCTAAAAAGAAAGAGGCCAAGATGAAAACCCACAAAGGGCGCATTAAAAAAAAAGAGGCCAATGTGAAAACTCGCAAAGGGCACATTGAGACCAAATGGATTTTGAATTGAAAACTCGAAAAGGGCGGCTCAAATTTGGATCAAAGTGGGGTATACAGCAGTCTTGCTATGCCTGAATTAACAATGAAGAAGTATGTTACGTCTTGGGGCATCGACGAAGTACTCCGGATCCTCTAAACACATATTGAGCTCAGAAAGGTCCTCAAGAAGTTGGTACAGAGAAGCTCAAGCTGCGATATCTGGGGCACCTAGCTTCCATTTTGCCCATTTTTGAATTTTTTATCTTTGATTATCTTATTATTTTCAAGATATGTCCCGATAAATTTCCTTCTTATTGCATTGCTATATTTGATTAACTTATTCATTTTGAGTTAATTTCCTCCTTATTGCATTTGCAATCTTTGATTAATTTATTCATTTCGAGCTATGCTCCCAATCAATTTCCTTCTTGTCCATTGTTTTGATCTTTTTCTAGCATTTTGCATTGAAATAACGATTAATGGACCAATAATACTTTCACAAAAGAAGTTCTGCATATTACTTTGGAAGCTTCTAAATAGTACAAGAGCCCGAAACAGGACTATTATTCAGAACTCACCAAGCCCAAGGGTTGGAAATATTTAAGCCCAAATTGAAATTATCTCATTGGGTTTTCTGTCAAAGATATTGGTTGAGCAAAAAGAAATTACATTGGTGTTATAATCCTGGCAAAGAACGAGCAATGGGATTATTTTCGGGAAAAGAAAAATGATACTCTGCATTCATACAAATATCAGGTGTATGCATCTGGTCATTACACACAGGGAATAGTGTAACAGATCAAACTGATTGAAGATGATACAAATCCTGTACCTTTGAGTTGCAGCAGGATGGATGGAAGAAACCAAATGTTGTTCACCTGAAATTGCAGTGGGAAGCACAAACTTTATGTCCCAGAAGGTACAGTGGAAGGGACTTTGAAATTACAGCGAGGCAAGCTTGCTGAGCAAAATGTGATTGTTTCTTTGACTTTTCTGTCAAGAATACCAGCCGAACAAGATGGCAGCGTAATACGTCAGTGGTAATGTCCTGATGAACAACGAGCGATGATACCTTAAGCCTTTTTAAAGGGATCATTTTCATTATATATCATCCATAACACATCTAATTAGGAGCATTTGATTCATTTCGATCATAGCATCCTAATTATTTGACACATTCACAACACATCTAGTTAGGAGCATTTGATTCATTTCAATCATAACATCCTAATCATTTGACATAAGCATAGATATATAGAACTGATTCTACAGGTCATGTCCCTAGAATCAGTGACTTCACCAAGCCTTAACCCCCTAAGCAGTAGGCTAATAGGCTAAAAATTACGAATCTAGCCTTGCAGTGAGGCAGATTCAAGCCACCAAGCCTTAACCCCCTAAGCAGTAGGGTAATAGGCTGAGAATTACATATCTTGTCTCCCTGAAGTTGCGGTGGAACAGATCGAATCCAGCGAATCTTGTCTTCCTGAAGTTGTAGTGAAGTAGGTTGAAGTCACTAGTCTTGTCTCCCTGAAGTTGCAGTGGAACAGATCGAAGACGGTGAGCCTTAAACCCCTAAGCAGTAGGGTAACAGGCTGAATTTACAGATCTTATCACCCTAAGCAGTAGGGAAACAGATAGAAGACGGTAGATCTTGTCTCCCTAAAGTTGTAGTGGAGCAGATCGAATACAGTGAATCTTGTCTTCCTGAAGTTGCAGTGAAGCAGATTGAAGTCACTAGTCTTGTCTCCCTGAAGTTGCAATGGAACAAATCGAAGACGGTGAGCCTTAAACCCCTAAGCAGTAGGGTAAAAGGCTGAATTTACAGATCTTATCACCCTAAGTAGTAGGGAAATAGATCGAAGACGGTAGATCTTGTCTCCCTGAAGTTGCAGTGGAGCAGATCGAATACAGCGAATCTTGTCTTCCTGAAGTTGTAGTGAAGCAGATTGAAGTCACTAGTCTTATCTCCCTAAAGTTGCAGTGGAGCAGACTGAAGATAGTAAATCTTATTTCCCTGAATTTGCAGTGGAACAGATTGAAGCTAAATTACAGATCTTATCTCTTTGAAGTTGCAGTAGAGCAGATCATCACAAATCTTATCTCTCTGAAGTTACAGCGGAGCAGACTAAAGATAACAAATCTTATCTCCCTGAAGTTGCAGTGGAATAGATTAAAGCTAAATTACGGATCTTATCTCTCTAAAGTTGCAGTAGAGCAGATCAAAACAAACCTTATCTCCCTGTAGTTGCAGTGGAGCAGTGGATTGGAATGAGGCTATTTGAAGAAGATAACCACCAAAGGAAGTCGAGACTCGGCAAGACCAGTCAAAATTGGCCCTTTTGAAGTCTTTGCTTCATTCTTGTTACTCGACAATGAGCAAAGAGGGGCAGCTGTAATGGCCAATTTTGACCCGGGCACAAGAATAAAACAATAAATAACCAATTAATAAAACCTAGTGCCGCCCTTAACCTCTGCCACCAGCTGCCATGGCAGCACCACCACCTGCTCCCGTTCCATCGCCTGCAAACAGAGAAAAAGAAGCACGCAACAGAGAACCAAAACCCACATGCAACAATAAAGGAACAAGCAGAAACGACAAAAAAAATAGGAGTAAACAAGTCTTGTGAATCGGTTATAAAAACCCGAAATTTACCTTTGTATTTTTTTTAGCCACAAACAAAAGGCAGAAACTATTAATCTAAAAGAGATTTTAAGGTGATTTTTGGTTTTTACAATAGTTTCTTTCATCTAGTTCTTGGTTTTGATTTCATTTTTTTTCGTGTTTTAGTTCTTTTTTCTTTTTCATGTACGAAAATAAACGAAAAGGTAAAGAGAAAGGTAACCTCACCTTGATCTTCCAACGGACTCATCGCTGGAGATCTCTTCTCCAATCGCCGAAGTCGAACCGGGGAGAGGGGGACCTTTCTTTCGATTTCTTTGGGGTTGAGAAGGCATGGCCTTCGAATGTGCCTCAAAACGAGGCTAAGAAGCCCATCTCCGTGCTTTGTCGGCCACCGGGTACGGTGGTGGTACAGCGGGCGGTGGAGAACATGATTGACGGAGAGAAATAGGGGAGGGAGAGAAAGCAAACAGCTTTCTGTTCTTTTTAAAATTGGGGGCTGGAAATGAAATTAGAAAAGAAAGGTTTTTTTGTTGTTTAAATGATGATGATGATGAAAGGGCGCCGTTTGGTGGAGTGGGGGTGTGCATTCTCCCTAAATGGGGAATTTGTGAGATTGCTCCTTCTCCTTTGCAACTTCATTTGATCAGGCCCCAGTTTCTGTTTTCTTTTGTTTTTTTAATTTAGCTCTTAGATTTCGCTTGGGTTACATTCGGGTCCTTTGAAACACTGCGCATAGGGGTTGGGAATATTTTCCCAATCAGTCCCTCGTTCTTTATGCGTATTTCACTTCGGTCCTTAGTGGCCCCTTTTCTTTTTTTTATTTACAATTTACAATTTGCACCTTAAATCTTAATTAAATTTCAGCTTAGTCCTAATATATTTAATTTGTTCATTTATTTATTATTTCAATTTTTTTAGGAGCTATTTTACTGTTAGTTATTTTAAGTTTGTTTATCTTACATTATTTATATTAGACCATTTTATTATTAATTATTGTAATCCTTTTTACGTCTTATGTATTCTAAATTGTTATTGGTTTTAAATATTTTTTACATATATTATTTGTTTTAACCCCTATACATATTACTTATTTTGAAATACTTTATACGTTATTTGTTTTAAACTATTATATATGTATTTTCCATTTTGAGTTTCTTTTCATACTTTATTTAGTTACACTATTCTAATCGTTTAAAATTCATCTTTTTTTAATTTCGCATATATTATTTATTTTAATATATTCTTTACTTTAGATTATTTTATATATGTCCTATTCTAAATTTTCATGTGTAATATTTAATCTAAACTGTTTTATATGTTATTTACTTTAAATTTTATATATTATTTAATTTAAATTTCTTTTTACATATTATTATTTTGAGCTCTTAATATTTATTTTAAATTTCTTTATATATTATTCTAAACTTGTCTTTACATATATTTATTTAAAATTGTCTTATACAACTTATTTTAAACTCTCTTATTTGTTTAAAATTGTTTTATTATTGTTCATTTTGGTTTTTTTGACATAGTATTATATATATATATAATATCATCTATTTTAAATTGATTTGTATATTGTCGATTTTAAATCTCTTTTTTCACATTATTTTAATCCCATTTATTGTCATTTTAAAATGGTTTTACATCTTATTCATTTTTATTTGCTTTATACCTTTTAAATTATTATTAAATTTATTTAAAATTGTCTTATACAACTTATTTTAAACTCTCTTATTTGTTTAAAATTGTTTTATTATTGTTCATTTTGGTTTTTTTGACATAGTATTATATATATATATAATATCATCTATTTTAAATTGATTTGTATATTGTCGATTTTAAATCTCTTTTTTCACATTATTTTAATCCCATTTATTGTCATTTTAAAATGGTTTTACATCTTATTCATTTTTATTTGCTTTATACCTTTTAAATTATTATTAAATTCATTTGCCTTTAATTGTTGTGGTGAACATTTAAATAATGTACCTTGTGTGATTATTGCCATTGTGTGAATTTTGATTAATTTATTTCGAAATTTTGCATTACTGTTATTCATTTGTATAATGTTATGTCCATTTATATTTGTCTCATATTCATTACTATATTTTCATATCATCACCTCGTGAATCAAGCCTCGTTGCATTTATCCAATAAATCGCTTTATTTTAACCTAAACAAATAGCATACGTCATTTAAATGTCGTATTCGCTACTATTCAAAAACAAAAATTTCAAAATAAAGCAATATTTTGCGTTTTGGAACATCAAAGAATTGTGCCCTAACTTACGGGGTTTTGGTTCTCTCGTTGATTCTAAATAGCTAAATATCCTTTTGAGTTTAAAATACACGGAATTCCAATTGGAATTAAAGACAAACCTGCGCTCGGGAATTCATGGTAACGTGTCCTAACTTACGGGATGTGTACTCTGATATCTCGAGACGAGGAAATCTTCAACGATCGTTTTGAGCTAATTCAAGTATTTTTTTTCTTAAAAATCAACGCTAATAAAAAAGGATCGTATTTTAAATTCGTTCTCGATCTTTAATTTTCGACATTAAGACACTAACTAATCAATCCGGTACCAATTTTTGGGCGTGTCGAGGGTGCTAACCCTTCCTCGCGCGTAACCGATTTCCGAACTTGTTCAATTGAATTTCGTAGACCAAAATGTCGTTTTTATGACTTAGTGTATTTCAAAATGCCGTTTTAAATATATATTTTCTTAGAAAGAGAGAACAAGTGGAAGAGCATTAGAGAGATTCTTCTCAAAAGTCACTTACACTTTCGTAATACTGACATAAGTAACAATTTTAGATTCTTATAAACAAGACAGACGTGTGATAAAATGCTTATGAAATTAACCACTACTGCCCCCCTACTGTTTTAACAATGAACACAAATCCTAAATATTGATGTATGCTTACTGCAATTGAAACCTATTCGAAATGCGATAACTTTGCAGCTACTTGAACCACTAATCAGTCAAAAATACCTACATATATTACCAGAAGTAACTGCAGTTGAAGAAATCTTACACCTGAAACAGTCAAGCTACACTTATCGAAATGTATAACATTAATCCAACAAAACAAACACTGACTAGTATTTTATTTTTCCTACTTAAGAAGCTTAAATACTAGTAAAGCCACAGTCTTCCATGACTGAACATATAAATCAAGAGTGACAGCAAATCTACTGGATATTCCACATCCTAACTTTCTCTAGATAAATAGAACAATTTTCTTGTTTTGCCTTGACTCTAAAATCTCTTATAACCCTAAGCAATATCGCAGATTGTGACCATTAATATCGAATGGGTTTTATTCCCACTAACCTTGTTAATGCTTTACAACACCAATGAATGCTATGCAATCTTAAAATTGAGGAGCTCCACAAGTGCAATCATGACAGCAATAACAATATTTTTATAGCAATTTCTCAAAGATTCATCAACTTTCAGTTTAGTATCTCTGCAAATCTTTGATGATTCTCCAATTATACAGACTAGACTTCAATAAAGCATTCATTATTATGATACTCTTGATTCAGGTTAATTAAACAAAGGGTTTGAAGAACACACACCTGCTAGCCATTTTGCACCGAAATATGCTAAGAGAGATGTTAGTCACAGTCTTAAATTATGGACGGACCCATGGTTTCAATAAACCTTTCCATACCTTCAAAGAAGTAAGTTTTCAATGGTAAGGACTTGCAATCGAACTAAATATGTAAATCTAATGCTTCTAATCCTAATGTCATGACCTAAGGACAAAATTTAGAGACAGAAAGAACAGAATTTACACCAAGTAGAACCAGTTGGCTATATCTAAATTTCAATCAGGCTCGGATCTAACTCAGATGAACAGTACTAAGTAACCTTATAATGAAAATAATTTCTTATGGTCTCTCAAGTTAGCACTCTAGAAGAAAGGATTGAAATGATCAGCATCAGGAAATTAAATTAAGCAGATAATTCAACTTCATATTATAAAATACTTGAATCTAAGAAAACATGTATAAAAGTAATTATACAGCTGTTTGCAGTATTGCATTTGTACCTAAAGATAACTCTCTAAGACTGACACACACACAAACAAGAACAACAACAATAACATTGATAAACTAAAACATAGATAATCCTTAAAGACTAACAACAACAAGAATAGGCAATCTTCCAAGGCTTTTTGGTTTCATGGTTTAAATTCCCATAGATCACCACTCCAAACAGACTCCTGGCTGGGATCTCTCACGGGTGTCCAAAAATCACCATTCATGGACTCCCAACAGGAATACCATCCAGAGTCATACCTAACTTTGGACCACGGCCATTCGTCGTCAAACCTAAATGTAATTGGCCAGTCATCCAAGGTCAACTCCTCCACACCATCTCCCTTATTCTCCACCACAGCCACCTCGTTGGCAGGCGGCAGCGGCTGCGGCTGTGGCTCCTGCTCCTGCTCCTGCTCCTGCTCCTGCTCCTGCTCCTGCACCAGCTCCATAGGTTTGTTATCATCATTCTTCTCCTCTTCCCTAATCTCAATAATCTGAACCTCGTACAACGTTTCTTCATCTTCCTGCTCCATTATTTTCATCGCCATCGACCTTGTTACAATCGTTCGGCTATTGGGAATGTTTGATAGAGCTTTGGTAGCCCTAACCCCGTTTGTTCTTCCCTTTTCAGTCATGATCGTACTCTTTGATGAGTTCCCGCTCTCTTCTACTCTTTCTTTGCATCTCTTTCTTCCTCTCCCTCCATACACGGAGTTAATCTTAGCTTTCTTCATTGAAAAAGAGAGGGGAAATGAAAGGCTTTCTCAGCAAAGGAACAAGAAACCAAGAGAGAGAGAGAGAGAGAGAGAGAGAGAGAACGAGTGTTTAACGAGAATAGAAGTACAAATGTCGGTGACTATATATAGGACCTTGTAAGGGTAGTAAAACGTAAACGTTGCTTGTTTGTCCAGCGAGAAAATTTGTTGTCAAGGGTTTCCATTTTCTCGAGAAAATCATCCTACTCATACACTCATAATAACCTTACCAAGTCAAGAAACTTGCCAAAAAGTTGATATTTCCTGAGACAATGAATTATGAAAAGGTGGAGCGTTTCTAATTCTTAAATTTACGTGGTCATGCAGGAAGGCCACGTGGAAATATTAGCCCATGCAAATTAGGGGACCCATCAACGGACAATTTTGTGAGAGTGGGTTTTTAAAAATTTTTCTATTCGATTTATAAAAAAATTTCTTTTCGATGGAAAATTTGGAAGTTTGTTTTGTTTCTTAAAATCTTTTCTGGCATTACAAATCTCATTTAATGACTTTAAGTAGGGTTTTAATGATAGAGATACCCTTATGACGTAACAACATGAGGAAGTTACTTTTTCTTTATCGTTTTCTTAACTCCATGCTTTTTCCTTCTTCCAGCAGTTTATTCCTTTCATACCAAACCAAACCCTAAAAGATTCCACCGCTTTGAATTGAAAGCCAAAATGAGTCAATATAACGATGTATGGTTTGATCAAATTATTTGATTTATCATTTTAAATTGAAATATAAAAAATGACATATGATCCTTAAACAAGCAGCGATATTTAAAAAGAAAAAGCAATGGTGTATGATAAAATATCCACCTCAGAATGAGTTAAAACTTGATGACAAGTTACCATATTTGTCATTTTTATACATTCAAGTTTTTCATTCATCTCATTTTTCAATTCCAAAATACAATGATGAAAATTGCTCTCCATAAATGGTCTCAAACCTGTCTATACACATAGATTTGGATTTTTATTGAAGTGCGTAAATAAAATTCAAGAAAATCTAAATTATGCAAAAACAAATCTTTACAACATTAAAATAGGGATTTCAAACCATAAATCTTTGCAGGGGTGAAGGTATATTTATAATTTTTAAAGTACTAAATTAAATTTTTATTAATTTTAGGGGTAAGGTGTAATTTTACTTTTATTAATTTAAAGGGTCAAAATGGTAAAATTTTTATTTTAGGCGGCAAGGGAGAGCCAAAAGAGTAACCTATTGATAGTGTCGTGACACCAAGGAGTTGATGTCACAACGACTTTGACGAGGCCAAAATACTAAAGGGTATTTTGTAGTCCAACAAGACTTAAGTTAGATTTTAAGTGGGTGCATAATTGTCTTTGTTAGGTTAAATGTTATTAGACTATAAAAACTACTTTATGAGCTTTTGTTAGAGAGTAGAGTAGGATAGAATATTTTTTATTTTTCATCTTTTTAGATCAGATTTTCATTCTATTTTATTTTCTCTTTAGAATAGATTTTGGTTGTTGATTTCTTTTCTTTTGTCGCAAATTCTGCTAATGGAGATGATCGAGTTTGTGGGCTTCATCCACTTGTAGTCTATTAATGAGCATTTTCTCAAACTCTTCTTTTTTTTATATTTTATGCATACCATGTGTTTATTAAAATGCTTATGTGGGATTTAAGTTTGATCATATGTTGAATCATCTTATTGGTTGATTGACGAGTGAGTTACTTAACTAAGTTATTATTTATGATTTGATATTTATTTGTTCAATTGTATTGGATCATATATTCACTAGAATTGACATCTCTAGTGGAAGATTTAGATAGATGAGATCGAAAGGATACTTTATCATGTAAGACTTAATATATTTGTATCGAATAGTGAGATCGAGAGGAGATTTATATGCCTAAGGGAGGCCGGAAGGAGAGCTTAGGTGGTATCGTTTAGTTTAGAGTGAGACTAGAAGAATAGTTCTAACTAAGACCGACAAATGATATAATAAGCATAGGTTTCTTATCTTAGTTAGTAATTAATGAATCATTTGATCATCATTTTAATCCATTTGCATTGTTTCTAGTAAAGAGGAAGAAAGTTTGTTAGAAATTTTCATTTGTTAGTCTAGAATTTAGCTTTAATATATTTTCATATTTTTTCTGTGCTACTAATTTTTGGCTCAACTAGATTAGTAGTTGATTAGCTTGTAATTAACTAAACAAACACGTTAACCAATTGACAATCCCTTGGGTTCGATATTGGAATACTCTATGTGTTCCATTGGAACACTTAGAAATATTACAATTGACTTTTCACATTTGCAGTAAGAGCCACTTTTTAATTATCAATATTTTGTGCTCATTTCTCTGTACAGTGTTCGTACATCGTGGCATCCAATCACATGCACCTTTGATAAGTACATTCATGCATCTGGATTTCTTAAATTTATCCATTCTAAACATATCGATTAAATTCACACATTGGTGACATGACATTATTCAACACATCCAAGTTGAAGAATATCATGTCATTCGACCAAAAGTATTAGAAGAAAAAATTTACGTGCATGTGCATATACACATGCTTGCATGCATGCATACGTTGATAGCATTATATGCAAGTACGGTGAAAATAAATTCTTATAAAATCCCACGATCACTAAAAGTCAAAACCAAATGTCAACATGTTGTATACTAAGGGGAAATATTCATATTAAACCAGAGACTTTAATACAAAGTATTAACGAACACGTCATCCAATAAAAATTAAAATATGTCTGATAGAAATCTATATTGTAACTAACGTAACTACTTATTGATGGACCAAAAAACAAGAAAAGTGTCTATTTAGATTTTTCGGTACTCAAGTTTGCTACTAGATCATAAATAAATATGATATCCTTGTCTTCCCCACTTTCTTCATATTGATATTACAAAAATAGAAATATAAAAAATGATATGATGTGACAAATTTAATAAATAAACCCCAAAAGAGGAAACCACTAAATCCCATATGCCTTACCATAAAAGTTTCCTCAAAATATTCCCACAAGTTTCTTGGTTATACTAAAGTAAGATTCGAATCATTTTATAATCTGAACATCAATGATTATCACATGTTTGGTACATTTTATTTGAAAAAGGAAAAGAAACAATCATGCATGATAATTAGTACTTCAAGGAGTTCAGGTTATGTTGAACTCATATTCCACATTGGTGGGAAGGTTAGCAACAAAATAATAGAATAACAACTGAATTTGTTCACACGTGGAGAGGTATAGACCCAAGAAATTAAAACCATAAGAAATATGTGAGTCACCATGAAGAGATACTAATACCTTTAGAAAGGATATGGCTACTAGCACAATCTCTATTTGCAAATTCATTTGGAAAAAGGAAAAAGAAGAGGAACTATTAGTTTCCAATCTAATTTTAAGCTTTTTTTTTCTCTTCATCTTCTTGCCTATTCATTTTCATTTTCACAAGACTCTCTCTAACGACAATGAAAAGAATAATTTGGCTCAATCATTTTTCATAAAGTATCTTGTCCATCCATTATAAAGGGATTCCTACATTTCTCATTTCCTTTTTCTGCACCTCTTTATTTTTAGTGTCACAACCTAAACATATCTTAGTTGCATTAACGCAATTGATATTTGGTATATCTCATTTTAAATATTATCAAATAATGTTTTCCTAGTTCAAGTAATAAATTGGTTTACCTCCTTACTTGCTCAATAGGAAACTTTATTACAAATAAACAAGATAGATAATACTTGGGGACCCGAATTAGGATAAAAGGAATATATACCTATTGGTGAGAATACTTTGCCTAGAAAACAACCCCGCACACTATAAATTAACCCCTTTTTATGTTCTTCAATGAAGTTCCACAACTAAAATGCCCCTTTCATTAAATCATGCAGCAATTAATGACACGCGTTTTAAAAATTTGTGTGTATAACTACTTATCAATACGCTATTCTAGTGTCAATAAAGCATATGATATTTGATATAATTATTGACTTATATCCACTTGTATTATAGCATTAAATGCATGTCTTAGTGTCAGTATTTTTTGGATCAAAGTCGTTATGTCAGCACTGATTACTCAGCCACTCTCATCAATGATTCTGCATACATAAAGAGGTTTACAATATACATGCACGACACCTATATCTACATGAACCAATTACAGGTAGACTGAAGCAGTTTCAATTTATAAAGATTTATCCTTACCAGAACAAATAAATTTTTCCTTAAATAGATGTATTATTTATTAAAAAAAAACAACAACAACTTCCATATGCATGACTTCTTTTGTCTCATAACCATCCAATATGTAATATGTCTAATATTCAACTTTAAATTCATTGAAAGCATTAATTTTTTCATCACCACTAGAGTTCCTATAGTATTAGGAATCTTTTCTAGTATCTCCTAATCAAAATTGGAAATGTTTTCTAAATTTGTTACTAATAAGTAATAGAAATACAACATTCATCAGATATAATTAAAAATAAATTTTTTAACTAATAATAATTGACTTATGTCAACTTCCATCCTAGCATTAAATGCATACCTATGTGAGTATTACTCCGTCATTCTCATCGGATCCTAAACATGTAAATGAAATTATACAATGTATATATACGACACATTTACCTACACATAGAGTGAGCAATGCCAACCTGTAAAGTTTTACCCTTTCGCCAAAAGAGATAATTTTTTTCCTTAAACAGATGTATCGTTCATCAAAATAAACTACAAGATCTACCTTTATGATCCTTTTTGTCTCATAAATTGTCCTAGATATATTATGTCTATGATAAGCTATAAAAGTAACATATTTTAATTTCATTATTAATGTTTTGGATGATTAATTATGCAAATTAGTGAATTTAATGCTCATAATCCTTTCAATTCATGATTCTATACTTAGGAGAGCATTTGGGATGAAAGGAGAGAAAAACGAGCCAAAATCAGACAAATAGAGCTATTTTCAGGATCCATACGGCCTGGGCATTTTCGCACGGACTAGCCACACGCCCATGTGCTAGCCCGTGTCGATTTCACACCTTACTTCCCAAATACATGGAAAAACCCAATTTTTAGGCTTTCTGAGCAGTCTAAAGTCTATAAATAACCTAGGGGGTAATTAGAGAAGATCAAAGAAAACACTAAAAAAATGTCATTAGAATCAACTCAAACGCGGATCTCCATCAAGATCGAATATCTCTTTTTAATTTCTTTCGAAGTTTTATTGATTTTCTTAATGTCTTGTGGTTATCCTAACTTTGAGATGTTTCTATTCAGGATTATGAATTAAATTCCCTAGATACCTAGGGAAGATGAAACCTATGATGAATCTTATTATTTGATTTCTAATTTACGCGATAAATACTTGATTCTTGTTCTAAATTATGTATGTTTATTTCTTGTTTTAATATTTTTGGGATATTAATTCATGTTTAATGTGCTTATTTCAATGGAGCAAAAGGCCCTATTTAAGAGTAAATCTAGTATAATTGAGTGGAGTTGCATGCAATCCTAGAAATAGGACAACATAAATCTACCGGATTAGAGTCAAATCTAATAGGAGAATCCATAGATCGAGTTAATGAGACGATAGAGGTTTTAATTAGAAAGAGATTTCAATTAATCAACTTAAAGTCAGTTGTTCTTACTATCGAAAGAGATATTAACATAATTTAGGGATTTCTACGGATCAAAACGCAAGTGAATAAATCATTTAATTCAATGGCATCATATCGAAGATAAATAAGATCGTGGATGAGAGACACCAAGACATCTGTTGAACAACTAATATTCAAGTAATATGTACTATATGACAAATGGTTATATGAATTGGTTATACAAAATGGTTGTGTGAAATGTTTACAGGAAAATAGTTGCATGAAATAATTATGAAGATAGATAAATGAAATAAGTATAAGTCCAAGGAATATAATTTATGTTAAGTTTGATATGAACTATTACCGAAATAAATATACATAAAATATATGGAAATGATGGTGCATGAAATATTGATATAATGAAATGAACGATATATACTTATGAAGAAACGGTAAGTATTTAATTGAAATTTTTGTTAAATGATATGTAAATCCTAGTAATGCCTCGTAACCTATTCCGGCAACGGATACGGATAAGAGGACTATGTGATTCTGGTGTGTTTGGTGGGATTACATGATTATTCTGGTGTGTTTTGGTTGGATATTACTGGTGTGTTTGGGTTGGAATCCGTGTATCCGTCAAAGTCCGGGTTTGTTAATAGGGTGAATAACTGAAACGAGAAAATTAAATAAATTTGATTGATCGTACTGAATATATATATATAAAAAAGAAATTATGAATTGAAATTGAGATATCAAAATAAGAAGTGAAAATAAAATGAATTGGAAATAATGAAATAGTGTATGAGTTAATTGAATATAAACTTATGAATTAATTATAATTATTTTTATTGAAAAATGTTGGTTTAAATAAGTATTGAAAGATTAATGTCATAAGGTTTTAGATATGAAATAAAATAAGTTATTGAATTGGTATTTAGAAATGAAATATATGAAATAATAATTTTATAAAATGCTTATTGATAAAATGCATGAAATGAATATTGATATAGTAAGAAGGCATATAAATTAAAATGAAGAAAAGCTATTTAATATACATACTATTAAGAAAATTTAAAGTTTTAAATACATGAAAGATTTATTGAAAATAAAATAGTGGTAAGATTAGGTACAGAAATTTTGAAGAGTTGTATTTGAGGTTATGAGCTTCCATCTCATCACATCTCTAGGTAATAAGAGGGTACGTTTAAATTTTTTGAATAGAATGACATGTACTTAAGAAAAATTAAGTATGTTTCAAGTAGTAGTAAGGACTAAATTATAAATTATTTAAATTTTTCCATTTATGTTCTAGTATATTAGTGATTGACCAAGAATTACTTTAGAACCAAATGTAATATTCCTATATCAATTTCCTTGAAACAAACACGATATAAGGGTGTTACATGGTATATGAGATTGAAAGCTTGAACCAAAAGTTCATGATTTGATTAAAGATAATATAGATGATATATGATGTCATTTGATAAAAGACTATTGTTGAGATATGAAATTAAAGCATAAATTAACACATATAACTTATATTGTTACATGTTTGATGTCTATTATTTATTATAGTTTTTATAATTTGAATTATGGTAATTGTAAACGGGTCAATTTGCTCGGGTCCACATCAAAACCAAAATACAAAACGATAATAAATAAAACCAAATAAAAGTCCAAAGTGCATTTAGTCCCTTCCTTTCGCGTTGGTGTTTGATTAGGCCTAGTCCAGATTTCTTTGTTTTTTAATTCGCCCTGTAATTTGCGCATGTTTGCAAGTGGATCCGTGCCTCAGCACGGCGTTTTAAGACCTGGATTATTTCCGGTTCTAGTCCCTACGCATTTGCGCGCATTGCATATTATTATTATTTTATTTTCAAATTATCCCTTTTGTTTTAGTTTAATTCTAATTAAGTCTTTTTATTTTATAGCCTTTTATTCTTGATTACTTATTTGTGCATTTTGAACTACCTTGGTAATTGTTTCTTTATTATTGTAAATTTGTTTTTGTCATATCATCATCACATTTTGTATATTTTATCTATATAAATGTTTTTATACATCATTATATTTATATATATACTTTATAATAAAGTTAACTTTATTCTATGTATATTATTAATGTCATATTATTTCATACATGTAACTGTTTTTGAATTTATTCACATATTTTAATATATATAGTTGTTGTTTAAGAGGAAATCACATGTTTTATACATTATTTAAATTATTATTATACATATACGTAAGCATTGGTACATAAATTCAATCTATGTACGTTACCAAATCCATGTATTTTATACCTATAGTTTTCTTTGTGCGTATAAGTATATTTTTAAGTCTATTATATATATAATTTATAATAAAATTAATTTAATCTTAAATGCATTATTAAGTGCATGTTCTTCTTACAAATAATTATTTCTAAATCTATTTATGCATATGTATGCTTTTGTGACCCTATTGTGTGTATTTCCTAAGATTATATTTTATTATGTCTTCTTGCCATTCTTTTATATTTTATATATTATTCAAAATTTCCTTTATTGAATGTATTTTAGTAAATGTTTTTAACATCTTATATATTATGTAATTCAAAAATATATTCATTTTATAATACATATTTTAATGATTGCATGTATATCTCTAGTTTGTTTTTTTACAAATAGTTTCTAATTTATCAATTCATCAATGCATATATTATGTTCATCATTATTTTAAATTTTTCTTATACCATAGTATTTTTTTAAATTATTATTTTGTTTTGGATATTTTGTATTGATTGTAATGTACTAGGCTATATATATTATCGTTGTGCTATTTTTTTCGTTTTCTTTATTGTTATCTTGATTGTTCTCCATACATGTTTAGAAAGTTGGTTACATCTTGCTTAAATTAGTCAAATTCAATTGTTTGATTAGATTGATTAAGTAAGGTTATGTTATCTTCATTCATCAATTATTGTATTTTACGCATGCATGTTATCCTATGTTTTCATTTTTTTGTTGATTTACAAATGTCGCTTTATAATTTCTAACTCTTAAAAATCAATTATTTCATTCTATTTCAAGTAAAATTAATGCGTTTTAAGCTGGTTTTACAATTATTCGTTGGAAAATTCCCTAAAACGAAGGTAATATTTGATGTTTGGAAATTCGGGGAATCGTGCCCTATCGTGCTAGGTTTTGATTTCCCGTTTGTTCAAAATAATCGAATATTCCTTTAGAATTTCACTCGTGTTTTCCAAGTTTTAAAACAAGGCAATGTTCAATGTTTGGAAACTCGAGGAATCGTGCCCTACCGTGCTGGGTTCCGGTTTTTCATTAGACTAAATAATTGGACATCCTTTTGTAATTTTCAACATATAAACTTTTGGAAGTCAAAAATTTATCGCGTTTTCAAGTGTATAAAGGATCGTGTCCTATCGTGCTGGATGTCATGCTGTATCCCTTTGAAATAAGAGAATTTTGACAACCAACTTGAGCCATTCAAATGTTTCAAAAGGAATCGTATTTCAAAAATAGCTTTGAAACTTAGACATAAGGACAGTACTTAATCAATTTGGTACCAATTTTGGGCGTAATGAGGGTGCTAATCCTTCCTCATACGTAACCGGCTCCCGAACCCATTTTTCTCAAATTTACGTAGGCCAAAATTGATTTCAATGGAATGAAACATTTTATTAGGTGATCCAATCTCACCTAAACAAAAAGGATTGGTGGTGACTCCACACTTTGTTTTAAAAGTCGATCCCTGTATTTTTCAAAAAAAAAAAAGGTTTCGACAGCTTGGCGACTCCACTGGGGACCGAACAAGAGAGTCAAGCCATAAAATTGATTATTTCCTATCTTTTTGTCAAAGAATTAAAAATTTGTTTTGGAAATCATGATTCTTTCGATTGCATTTGATTGTATGACCGTTATGGTTCGAGTCTTGTAGAATAATATTGCATTGCATCGCATGACCGCTCTGGTCACACCTTCTAAGTAGGAGTAAGAAACTATGCTTTCGTGAGGTTTTCACCTCCGCATGGGCTAGTGGATTGCTTTCGGGGTACATCCGTACCTATGATTTCGTGAGATTTTCATCTTCGCGTGGTCATAGGGAAATGTATCCCCCTGAACCGAACTCGATCCATCTAAGCCTATAATGGATGAGGATCGAGGAATCTGCTAGTTCAGGTACCTTCTCTCTAGAACCAAACTACATATAGTGAACCTTAAGAGCTACCCTCAGGTAGAGCTGTGTTAAGTCTTAGTGGTTGCCAATATCTATGTTCTGATTATTTCTGGTTTTTGCTTGTATCTTATTACTTATATTTGATACTAACTTGTGTTTTGTTTTGATTGTGTTTTGCATGACATTGCATACTAAAGGAGGTGTTGATTCGTATTCGATTACTAAGTTAGAAGATTTAACATGGAGAATGAATTTCTTAATAAAGTTGAGGATAATCCGGCCGTCCGCTCATGGTCAGAGAAGTTACAATCGGAGAAAGGGGATAGCCTAGCAGAAGGATATACATCAGAGTTGCAGGAATTCACTCGCGTCAATGTAGCACAAAATGAGTTGCAAGAGTTGAGAGATATATGGGCTCGTTGGGATGAAAGAACCAAACAGTTGTTCTATCAAAGCTATGGTGATATATCCTACTTGCTAGATATTAGGTTGAACAAGCATCTGTTCCGTGGTTCAATTTTGGAATTCTGCTTACAAGCGTTTCACTTTTGGGGAAGTGGATTTAGTGCCTACAATGGAGGAATATACTACCCTGCTCAGGTGTCCAAAAGTTCAAGTTAGAAGAGCTTATGCCAAGGTTTTTAATGGTCAAACTTTTGCGAAGAAATTGATAAATATTTCAGGGATGAACAACCCTTGGGTCACTGCTCGAATTCAAAAAAAGGGGATAGTAAATGTATTCCTTGAGAGAATTTGAGAGATTTGGTTTTAACACATCCGGATGAAAGAAAGAGGGTCGATATCTTCGCTTTAAGCACCTATGGATTGGTGATTTTTCCTAAGGCATTAAGGCATGTGGATGAGGCAGTCACTGATTTATTCGACCGTCTTGAGAAGAGAATCACACCTGTACCTGCAATATTGGCTGAGACGTTCAGATCGTTGAGCATATGTCGGAAGACAGACGGGGGCGGTTTATTGGGTGTGCACAACTGCTGATGGTGTGGTTTCATGGGTATTTTTGGAAAGTAGACAAGGTTTCTTACCGGGTTTTTTTAAGGTTATTCCCCGTTAAAGGAGGAGGCAGCCATGCAAAGGAGAGAGGATATCTCAAAAGAGAAGTGGATGGAAATTCTTCAAAACCTCAAGGAGGGGGATATAGAGCGGAGAGCATTTTGGATGGTTCCTGATAAGATCCTGTATCAATGTGGGAACTTTGATTGGGTACCGTTGTCAGAAATTTGGGGAGCCACTGGGTATACTCCTTTATTGGCATTAAGGCAGTATAAATCGAGGCAGTTTGTACCCACGACTTACGAGCTGGCTTAGTGTGAATTCTAGTATAAAGGTGACCACTATAAGAAGAAGGTTCGAGAACTGTCTGATGCTTGGAAGCAAACTCGCTGGATGAAGAGGTTGGCTGTCAGTTCCATGGTGACACATGAATACAATAGATGGTTTAGGAAAAGGGTCAATAATAATATTCCTAGGCCAAGTTTAGAAGATACTCGACCTGTGGAGGAACAATTACAAGTTGCCCCGTCAGAGTTGGAAATTATAATGCAGGATTTTGAAAAGAAAAGTTTTGAGCTTGGAAAGAAGATCGAATAGTTGGAGGAAGAAAAAATGCATCTGAGATTAGACGTAGACGTTCAGAGGTTGGAGGCTGAGAAGTGGAGAAAAGGGAAAAGTAAGGCCGAAGAGGATCTGGACAGTTTGAAGACAGATTATAAGAAGTTACACCTGTCTATGAAGACTGCTGGGTTAGGTAAAACTTCAGAGCAATGGCGCCATGAAATTCAAGAGGAAAAGACCAAAGCTGACCAATGGGAAAGGAAATTCCGAGAGGCTCAGGCATGAAATGAGGATTTAGAGAAGAGTCTGTCAGAAAGCAGAAATGAACGAGGTGAATTAAGCGCTAGAGTGGTAGAACTCGAGAAGTCTCTTCATCAGTACCGAAGCCGTAATACCGCAATGGAGTTGAGAGCAAGCTTGAGTAAGGTAGAAGAAATGAAAGGAAAAGTAGAATAATTAGAAGCGTCACTACAAAGCTGTGAGATGTGGATTCAGTTTTTCGAAGCAAGTGAGGAGCGTTGGAAGGAACAACTCCACTATGCGCAAGACCAAGTCAGAAACAGGGATTACATTATGGGAGAAGACGTAACCCAGATTCGGGAGGTAGCTGATTACTTGCAAGCTTTAGCGGTACAAGTGGACATACTGACCGTGAAGTGCGAGTTGGAGTCAAATCGGGGGCAGGAGCTAGCCTCGTTGCTTAGGAAAATTAAGGCTCTGAGCATTAGGGCGAAGTTTTATTTCTAACTCAGTTTTACGTAAAGAATTCTATTTTCTAGTAAAGTTTTCTAAATGGAATTGAATCAAAATTGATGCCTCATTTGCATTCATGCATTTGCATTACGTTACATCATATGCACTAAAAGCCATAAAAAGATTCTAATTAATTAAAAATTATTTCAGTAATCTGGAAACCAAAGAAAACCAACCAAGTACTCACCCCTATAACACAAGGAAAAAAACCAAGTCAATGGACAAAAGACTTGAGAAATTGTAGCAAATGCGAAAGGACATGCAGGAACAAATATAGTCACAGATGCAAGAGCAGCTAGCCAAGATTCAGCAAGAGATGAAAGATCAAATGATGGAATCCCAAAGAGAAATGATGAGTCAGTTGTCCCAATTGCTGATGGGAAGAACGAATAAGGGAAAAAGTCCTATGGATAATGTTAGGGAAAATAATGAAGACCCTCAATACCCTCCTGACTTCACCCTAACAAATTTACCAACACAACCTGAAATTAATCTACAGAGACCATCTGTTACGATCAGGCCTCAGCAGATCCATGCCAGAGCTTTGATACCAGTGAATTTCCAAGCCGGCTCAGGCTCTAACCCTGTTAATAACTCGAATTATCTGCTTGTTCCTGATTTGGATGAAGTGGAAGAAGAGGAAAAGGCAAGGATGGAATCACAGAAACAATTAGAAGAATGGTGTAAATGGCTGGAAGAAAAATTTCGGGCGATGGAAAATGCCGATAGTCAACACGAAATTGATGCTAAGGACCTGAGTTTGGTCCCAGACTTGGTCCTACCCCCCAAGTTCAAAATGCCAGAATTCAAGAAGTACAATGGAACGAGCTACCCTAAAGCTAGATATGTTAACAATGATCAACTACTGATTAATTGCTTCCAAGACAGTTTAGTGGGGGAAATATCTAAGTGGTACAACCAGCTGAGTCGTACCAAGATTAATTCGTGGAAAGATTTGTCCGAAGCATTCATGAAGCAGTATAGCCATGTGACGGATATGACTCCTGACAGGATTACTTTGCAGAATACGAAGAAGAAACCAAATGAAGGTTTCAGACAATATGCGTAAAGATGGAGAGAAGTTTCCATACAAGTTCAGCCGCCGCTTTTAGAAAAAGAAACCACGATGCCCTTTGTCAACACTTTGAAGGCCCTGTTCATTACACACATGCTAGGAAGTGCCACAAAAAGCTTCTCAGATGTGGTAATGACTGGAGAAATGATCGAGAATGCAATAAGAAGTGGAAGGATATAGGTAGGGGAAAATACCAAAAGGTCAGCCTCGTAAAAAAAGGATAACGAGGTGAACAATACGAATATAGAGTACTTAAAATCGTTTACCGTTAATCAGCCAAGAACAACGACTACTGGAAGTCAAGGGTCTGGCACAAAGGAAAATACTGAGAAACTTCAGTTTACGCCTATCCCAATGTCATATAAGGAGTTGTACCAAAGTTTATTCGATACACATGTGGTAGCTCCTTTTTACCTAAAGCCATTACAACCCCCATACCCCAAGTGGTATGACGCAAACGCCCAATGTGACTACCATGCAGGAATTCTGGGGCATTCAATAGAAAACTGCACTGCCTTTAAGAAAGTAGTTGAAAGACTTATTAAAGTAGGCATTGTGAAGTTTGATTATGCACCCAGTGCAGAAAATCCGTTACCTAATCAAGCTGATGGCGGGGTAAACGTGATAAGTGGAAATGTAGGGAAAAAGGTTAAGGCAGATATTACAGAAGTGAAAACTCCTTTGAAATGGGTTGGAAGGAGATGGTAAAAAGGGGATTAGTTACTTCGGATCTAGAAATGAGCTATGAAGGGATAGAGAGCTACAGCGAATTCCATCATGAAGAAGGGCACGGAATTCAAGAATGTAAAGAGTTCAGAGCTCTGATTCAGAACCGGATGGACAACAAGGAGATACAGTTTTATGAAGAGGTCAAAGAGGAGGGGTGTATATGCATGTCAGAGTCAACGTCGAAGGGCCCAAAGGTCAATTATCCTGTGGTCATCATCTTACGCCCAAAAAATAAAGCGGGAATTCAAATGGCACTAAAGGTTATAATTCAGAAATCTACAGTTTTCTTTTACGAGGACAACAAAAGGGTCCCATGGAGTTATGATTATAATATGACAATCCCGGCGAAGGAGAGTCTAGTTAAGGAGGATCAAGATATAGGTTCTCACACGCGTAGTGGAAGATGCTATGATTTGGTGAATACCCGAACAGAACCTGTAAAAGGAAAAGCTCCGATAGCAGAACAAAAGAAAGAAAAAGCTATTGAGTTTGAGCTGCCTGTTAATGAACCAGTGAAAGAGGAGGAAGCTAAGGAATTCCTAAAATTTCTAAAACATAGTGAATATAGCGTGGTAGAACAGTTGCATAAATAGCCTGCTTGCATATCTATACTAGCTTTGCTCCTAAGTTCAGAGGTCCACTGAAATGCATTGATGAAAGTTTTAAATGAAAAGTACGTGACTAATGTTATCTCTGTCAATAAGTTGGATCGGCTGGTTAATAACATAAGCGCTGATAATTTCATCTTCTTCAACGATGACGAAATACCACGGGAGTTATGGGGTCCACTAAAGCCCTGCACATCACTACCAGATGCAAAGGATACACATTGTCGGGAGTCTTGATAGACAATGGGTCAGCATTGATTGTATTGCCCTTGTCTACATTAAATAGACTACCTCTGGATAGCTCGCACATGAAGGGGTGTCAGAATATAGTACGGGCGTTCGATGGCAGAGAAAGAAGAGTCATGGGTAGAATAGAAATACCTTTGTTGATTGGCCCGACTACATATGAGGTGGAATTTTTGGTTATGGATATCAAACCCTCATACAACTGCCTCTTAGGAAGACCTTGGATACATTTAGCGGGGGCAGTGCCTTTATCATTGCATCAGAAGTTGAAGTTAGTATCAGAGGGTCGGTTGATAACGATAAGTGCTGAAGAGGATATCATTGTAGCTGTAAGCAGTGATGCACCATATTTGGAGACAGATGATGAAGCAATCGAATGTTTATTTTGGTCATTGGAGTTTGTAAATGCAACATTCATCACTGAAAGGAATAAGATTCCGACGCCAAAATTATCCAGAACTACAAGAATGAGTCTACAGTTAAGGGTTGGAAGAGGAGCTTTACCAGGAAAGGGACTTGGGAGGAATCTTCAGGGAAGAGTTGATGTGCCTATGCTGAAAGAAAAATGTGACCGTTTTGGTTTGGGGTTTAAGCCAGATGCAAGACAAAGGAAGAAAAAATTAGAAAAAAGGCAAGAGAGAAGAAGGGCACGTGTAGGTGGTGAAGAAATCAAGTGGAAACCCATGGTGATCCCTCACATATCGAAGAATTTTGTGTCGGGAGGGGTTATTCATCCCGAATGAAGAACGTCGGAGAAAAAAGACATCGAAGAAATGTTGAAAGATATTCACATCAATGCCATATTGGAAGAAGCGACTGAAGAGGAGACCTTGTCAGATATTCATCCTTATGAACCTAGGAGTGTTCTAGACAACTGGATTGCAGAAGATATTCCTGTAGTATTTAGAACTTACTCAGAGTAATGTTCGAAACAATCTTGTTGCTTTAAGCCTAGAGGCAATGAGAATTTCTTTGTGAAATAGGCTCATGTTCAAACATCGTTATTTCGATGAAGTAAATTTTCGCTATCATTTGAGCAAATATTCTTTCATTCTTTCCACTAGTAATTGTTTTATTATTTTCGTCGGAATAATTATCTTGGTATTTTTAGACTTTCTTCAATCATTCCTTCATAATCATACTATGCAAACAATAATTCTTAAATTCATTCATTTTTTGCATATTTTTTGTACCTACCCCAAGATATCAATGTTATGAGTGACGCTGATACTGACTCAGAATCACTTTTTGAACAAGACATGTGTTTAGAGGGATCTTAGGACTTTGAAGATGACAGAGATTGTGACTTATCTCGAGACTTGTTAAGGATGGTAGAACAAGAGGAAAATTAAATTCTACCGCATGAAGAGGCAGTGGAGGTGGTAAATTTGGAAGAAGGAAAAGCTATAAAAATCGGAGCGTGCATAACCAAAGAAACAAAGCGAGACCTTGTTGGGTTGATTCAAGAATTTAAAGATGTCTTCGCATGGTCCTACCAAGATATGCCCGGGTTGAGCACCGATAATGTAGTACATCGCCTTCCCATAAAAGAAGATTGTAGGACGATTCAGCAGAAACTTCGAAGGATGAGGCCAGACATCGTGCTAAAAATAAAGGAGGAAGTCAAGAAACAATTTGATGCTGGATTCCTGTAGGGGGTCAAATACTCGGAATGGGTAGCCAACATTGTACCTGTTCCTAAAAAAGATGGGAAAGTATGAATGTGTGTTGATTACAGAGACTTGAATAAGGCTAGCCCAAAAGGCAACTTCCCCTTGCCTCACATTGACACTCTAGTGGACAACACGGCGGGCTACTCATTGTTCTCCTTTATGGATGGCTTATCATGATACAATCAAATAAAGATGCATCCTGAGGACATGGGAAAGACTACCTTCATAACCTTGTGGGGCAAGTACTGTTATAAGGTGATGCCGTTTGGACTGAAGAATGCCGGAGCTACATATCAAAGAGCCATGGTGACCTTATTTTATGACATGATGTATAAAGAGATTGAAGTTTATGTCGACGACATGATTGCCAAATCCCGAACTGAAGAGGAACACATCAAAGTGTTGAGAAAGCTATTCTTGAGATTGAGAAAATTTCAACTAAAGCTTAATACAATGAAATGCACTTTTGGAGCTAGATTAGGAAAGCTACTGGTCTTTGTAGTCAGTGAAAGGGGAATTGAGATTGACTCAGACAAAGTTCGGGCTATACAAGAATTATCTCCACCACGTACTCAAAAAGAAGTTTGAGGCTTCTTAGGAAGACTAAATTATATTACTCGGTTCATTTTGCAATTAACTGAGAAATGCGATCCCACATTTCGTCTTCTTAAGAAGCACAACCTAGGAAAATGGGATGATGAATGCTAGAGAGCTTTTGATAAGGTCAAAAAGTACTTGTCAAATCCTCCAGTACTATCACCTCCAAGTTCAGATAGGCCACTAATACTATATTTAGCAATGTTTGATAACTCTATAGGATGTGCGCTTGGTCAGCACGATGAATCAGGAAGAAAAGAAAAGGCGATATATTACCTCAGTAAGAAATTCACGGAATGTGAGTTGAGATATCCGTCAATTGAAAAATTGTGTTGCGCCCTGATCTGGACAGCTCGAAGGTTGAGGCAATACATGTTGTACCACACGACCTGGTTAATCTCGAAGTTAGACCCCCTAAAATATATGATGGAGTCAAACGCCTTGAATGAAAGGATGGCTAGGTGGAAAATTCTATTTTCAGAATTTGACATAGTCTACGTGAGTCAAAAGCCCATGAAAGGGAGCGCAATAGCAGAATTTCTGGCCAGTAAAGCCCTAGAAGATTACGAGCCCTTGAATTTTGATTTTCCCAATAAAGAATTAATGTATGTGGCGGCTATTGAAGAAGACATTACAAAATGCCACCCTTGGAAATTGAACTTTGATGGAGCATCAAATACTGTGGGTAATGGAATCGGGGCAGTTTTGGTATCCCCAAATGGAGATCATTATCCATTCACTTGTAAATTGGATTTTGATTGCACAAATAATATGGCATAATATGAAGCATGCATCATGGGACTTTGCGCAGCCATAGAACGCAAGATCAAGGTGTTGGAAGTATATGAAAATTTCGTGCTAGTGATCTACCAGCTTAGAGGTGAATGGGAGACAAGAGACTCCAAAATGATTAATTATCGGAGCATAGTGCTGGGGTTAATTGATGAGTTTGGTGATATTACTTTCAATTATCTACCACGAGAAGAGAACCAGATGGCGGATGCTTTGGCTACTTTGGCTTCCATGATCAATGTGAGCAAACAAGAAGCTGTAAAACCCATTCAGATGAGTATTTTTGAAGCCCCATCTTATTGTTACGACATAGAGGAAGAGGAGAGAGATGACCATCCTTGGTATCAAGATATATTGCGATACATGAGAAACCGGGAGTAACCTGATCAGGCAATTGAGAATGATAAAAGGACGCTGAGAAGGCTAGCCTGTGATTATGTCTTAGATGGGGAAATACTGTATAAAAGAAGAAAGGATCAAGTTCTATTGAGATGTGTAGATGCTGTGGAAGCCAAGAAAATTTTGGAAGAAGTCCACGAAGGCGTTTGTGGAACACATGCTAACGGCTTCACAATGGCTAGACAAATTATGAGATTTGGATTTTATTGGTCTACCATAGATGGAGACTGCATTAATTATGCCAAGAAGTGTCACAAATGTCAAGACTATGGTGATAAAATTCATGTACCTCCGTCGCCTTTGCTTGTTATGACTTCCCTATGGCCGTTTTCCATGTGGGGCATGGATGTCATAGGGTCAATCTCACTGTAGGCTTCAAATGGGCATCAGTTCATCTTTATGGTCATTAACTATTTCACCAAGTGGGTAGAGGCGGTCTCATATGCCAATGTTACAAAATCGGCTGTGAGAAAATTCCTAAAAAGGGAGATTATATGTCGATATGGGATGCCTGAAAGGATCATATCTGATAATGCATTAAATTTTAACAATAGCGCAATAGCAGAGGTCTGCAGTCAGTTCAAGATCAGACACCATAATTCATCACCATATCGTCCAAAAATGAATGGGGTAGTGGAAGCAGCCAATAAAAAAATCAAGAGGATTGTGGGGAAAATGACTGAAACTTACAGAGATTGGCATGAGAAGTTTCCATTCGCCCTTTACGCTTATCGAACATCTGTCAGAACTTCTACTGGGGCAACGCCTTTCTCATTGGTTTATAGAATGGCAGCATTCTACCCATTGAGGTGGAGATACCTTCCCTCAGAGTTTTGTCAGAATTGAAGTTAGATGAAGTAGAATGGATATAGTTTCTTTATGATCAGTTGAATTTGATTAAGGAGAAGAGGCTAAGAGCTATTCAGCATGGTCAGATGTATCAAAAAAGAATGATACGGGCTTATGACAAAAAGGTTCGCCCAAGAGAGTTTCATGAGGGAGATCTAGTTCTGAAAAAGATCCTTCCTATGCAAAAGGATTTTGGAGTAAAATGGATACCCAAATAGGAGGGGCCTTACGTAGTGAAGAAAGCTTTCTCCGGATAAGCATTAATTATGGCTGAAATGGATGGGAAAAACCTGCCCAATCCTGTGAATTCAGATTCTGTCAAAAAGTATTACACTTAAAGAGGGAAAGAGGCCAAAGTGGAAACTCGCAAAGGGCGCTTTGAGACCTTCCTTTTCAAAAAAAAAAAAAAGAGAGGCCAAGGTGAAAACTTGCAAAGGGTGCCTTGAGACCAAAGGGGATTTGAATTGAAAACCTGAAAAGGGCGGCTCAGATGTTGATCAAAGATGGGAAATGCGATGATCTTGCTATACCTAAATTGACAAGGGAAAGGGTATGACGCATCTTGGGGCATTGACAAAGTGCTTCTGGTCTCTTAAACACATGTCAAGTCTAAATTGGTCTTCAGGAAGCTCGTACAGAGAAACTCAGGCTGCGATATCAGGGGCACCTAATCTTCTCCTTATTCATGATAAATCAGCTACCTTTGAAATATTTTTCTTTTCAAGATATGCATCCCCAATAGACTTTTATTTTTGATAATTTATTTATTCCAAGTTATGCCCTAATTAATTTTCATTCTTATCCATTATTATAATTTGTTGCAAACATGTTGCATTGAAATAATGATTAATGGACTAATAATACTTTCCCAAATGAAGTTTCGCATATTACTTTGGAAAGCTTCTAAATAATACAAGAGTCTGAAACAGAACTGTTATTTAGAACTCACCAATAAATATCTGAGTGGGAATGGTTTAAGTTGAGACCATCCCTTTGGATTTTTGGTCCAAAACAATGATTGAACAAAACGACGAGATATTGCGTCAATGATGCAATCTTGATGAGAAATGATCAGTGTAAAAGGAGGTCGCTCTCGAGAACATCATACTTTGCATTAATCAAGCATACACGTCTTGTGACAGCCCTAATTTGGCCCTAGTCAGAAAGTGGTTTCGGGATCACAAAACCGAGTCCCAAAAATAATCAAATTTTATATTATGTGTTTATTTCATGTGAAAGTGCATGTGTGAAAATCCCATGCTTTGATTCTACCATTTGTGAGTGAAATTATGAAATAGGACCTATGTGAAAATTTTTGAAAATGCTATAGGCTAATATGTAGTGGCCTAATAAATAGTAGTGCAAAATAGGAGGATTTGCATTCAAACTCCCCATTTTATGTGTAGTGGCCGGCCATGTTGTTAATGGTAGACAACATGTGCAAATTTTTTCTATTGAAGTTATGGCATAAGTATGGCACAAATAATATATGTTATTTTGTGTCATAAAATGTTTAGTAATAGAATAAAAAAAAAGGAAGAAAAGGAAGGTTTTTGTTCATTCTTGTTCATGAAAGCTGAAAATAGAAGAGAAAGGAGAGGAAAAGAGCTCTTGAATGTTCAGTCACTTGGGGAAGAAAAATCCAAGGTAAGTTCATGGTAGTTTGCTTCTATCTTGATGTTCATGGGTTCTTCTTGATTCTACCCTAACTCATGAAGTATATTTTGATTTTTGGTTGTGTTGTGAGCATTCGGTCATGAATTAAAATGAAGGAAATGGTTGTTGTTTCATGTCCTTTTGATGAAAAATGGAAGATAGGTGAAGTTGAGCCAAGCAAATGAGCATGCATGTGCCTTAGATGCTAAGGGAAAAATCGGCTAACATGTTATGCTTTAAAATGATGAAATGAAGACTATGCTTAAGTAAAATTATAGATATGTGATGATTGATTGGTGACATGCATGTTTAAATAACATGCATGCAAGGTATGTGTGAAAGAGTGATTTGGTAATAAATCTGTTTGGGATAGCAGCAGTAACGTGATTTTGGAAAATCACCATAAATTTTGGGAGATGAGTTAGAAGCTGAATAAATTATGTAATTAAGCAAAAGAATTTCCGATAATGAGATATTTGAAGTGATGTGGGATAGGGTCAGAATGACTTCTAGATCCTCTGTTCTGTCTTTATAAAATCATTATAAATTGTACAAAAATTTTCATAATATGAAATTTATATGCTTAGACTCCTTAATGAGTCTAGTTTCAAATCAAATAAATGAGAACATATTTTGAATTCTGTACAATGAGAAATTTGATTCGTAGTGAGGAGTGGTCAGATTAGTCAAACAGTGAAATAGGGGAATTTTAAGAAAAATCTGGTATTGATTGGCCAAACCAAAAATTCTGAAAATTTTATGGATGAAAGATATATGAGTCTATCTTCAGGGAAAATTAACGGCACTTGATTTGGAGTTTCTTAGCTCTAGTTATAAATGATTTAGTGACTGTTGCTCAGGAAGACAGCTTGCAGTCAAATTATGATTATGTGGTAAACATTGACAAAAATTTGTTAATGAGTTGCTTATTGATTTCTTATAAGCTTACTATGATCAGTAGGTGTGAAAGTCGAATATATATATGTATATATTAAATTTTGAAAGTGATGCTTGAATAGTCGAATAATGACTAGTTTAAAATCTTTGAATTTAAGCTTAAGAGCATAGAGGGGCAAAATTCGGATAAAGGAAAAGAGAAAGTAATCGAATAGCCGTTGTAATCGTTCGGCAACATTCAAGGTAAGTTCTTAAGTGTTTAAGCTTGATTCCTTTTTATATGCCCAAGAGTTAAATTAATATGGAAAAGGGAATGTAAATTTTATTTAGTTAATGTGCCGAATATGTAATGATTTAAGGCTATAAGACGATTATGGCTATTATGCTTAAGTTGAATTGGATTTGGAAATTTGATGCACTAATTGAGTGTTACAATGAATAAACTGTGTCGTATATGTGCTGGTGGAGATATCACGATTTGTGATTATTAATTACCTAAAGGAAACCATGATGTGTATAAAATTATTATTATTAGTCCTTTGTGGTAGCCGAATATGGCTTGGCACTAAAGTGATTAAATGTGAACTTCGATGAGGTAAACTATTAAAAGTGTGGTGCTATAAGACTATGGGATAACACGATATGTGGATTCGTTCCGTAAAGTAAATTATTAAGGTATGTGATATGTACTTATGCATGTTAAATCGATTGGAATTGAATCATGAATGTGAATTGCGAAGCATAGGTAAAAATGCCTATGACATATATGTAAGTAAAGGTAAAACCATCGTAAATTATCGATAAGGATGTGCTATGTGCGGAACCATCTTATAATTGCTAATTTGAAAGGTTGTGTGTAAATCAGTGAGCAATATGTATATATTAGATGAATCGTGACCTTTTGGTTCTACTTGAATTAAGTTGTGCGATAAATAATTTATGTATATGACTTATAGTCGAATGGTCACTATGGGTTAAGTTTGAATGGTGAAATAGATATGTGATATTTATGAATGACTTTTGAACCGAAATGTAAACGATGGTGTTCATATGGAGCTTATACCCGAATGTTGCAAATGACTACGAATGTGATATGTTGAATGAGATGTATTAATATATGATTAAATATGCATGATATTTGATGTGTATTCGGGTTAAATCCCGCAGGCTTCGTGCTGGTATTATATCCGGGATAAATCCCGCAGGCCTAGTGCTGGTATTATATTCGGGCCTTCGTGCCTAGCAGGCCTAGTGCCGGTGATGTGTATTTGGGCCTTCGTGCCTAGCAGGCTTAGTGCCGGTGATGTGTATTTAGGCCTTCGTGCCTAGCAGGCTTCGTGCCAGTGATGTGTATTTGGGCCTTCGTGCCTAGCAGGCTTCGTGCCGGTGATGTGTATTCGGGCCTTCGTGCCTAGCAGGCGTAATGCCGGTGAAATGATATGTTATGTGAATTCGGTGTTCCTTGTAAGATAAGGGTTTAGCCGAATGTTAAAGATGAAATGATAGTGTATTGTATCATGCTTATATGGCCTAATGGCAAGTATAACATGTTGGTAAAAATGCAATATGCTTTTATAATCGAATGATAAGTTTGAAATGAACGTGAGTGAAATGCTATGCATAAGCTATCAAATGCTAAGTGTGAAAATGAGATGAAAGAAAAGTGTTTGAGATGTATAATTATATACGTTCGAATGATGTTAGTACTTAATTGATATGAATATGTAATATGGAACTTGTTGACTTGATTATTCGGGCCTTTAAGCTTAGCAAACTATAATACCGGTGAGATACTATTCGGGCCTTCGAGCCTAGCAGGCTATAATGCCGGTGAACTGATATCGGGCCTCGAGCCTAACAGGCGAAATGCCGATGATTTGAGAAAAGTCCATGACTAAGGTACCTCGTGTTACGTTGACAAATGAATACATTCAATACGTTAAGTGGGCCAGGTACGCATTATGTACTCATATGTGAGTTTGATCTGCAATGAATCATAAGCGTGCATTGTGATACATACGTGAAAAAATGTTATAACTATATCTATGATCATGATACACCGGGTCAGGGTGTGAAAGTATGTGAAAGTATTCGATTTAATTATGTTATACGAATTCAGATTAAGTGTGATAAGAATGCTGAACGT
Organism: Gossypium hirsutum; assembly: GCF_007990345.1. NCBI lineage: Eukaryota > Viridiplantae > Streptophyta > Magnoliopsida > Malvales > Malvaceae > Gossypium > Gossypium hirsutum. Next base: position 10,371,377 of record NC_053430.1, read on the forward strand.
GCATTATGTGTTTGTGTGTATTCGGCCAGATGGCAATATACCTAGAATATGGCCACTTAAGAAATTGAATAATCGAAGTATAATTGCATTTATTTGTTTGCATTGCTTAAGACTTACTAAGCTTATGAAAGCTTACTCCATTGTTTCATTCCTCTGTTTTATAGATTGTTGACTTCGGTTACCTGCTCGGGTTGGAGTTCGCCGGAGATATTATCACACTGTCAAGCTCACGCTATTGGTGTAAGTAAATCCTAGTATTTCAAGTCTATGGCATGTATAGGGTTTTAATGTTGAGTATGTGATATTATAATTTAGCCAAAGGTGTTGGCTAGTGATGTTTTGGGCCTCGTAAGCCCATATATGGGATAGATTGCATGTGAAAAGAAAAGTTTTAAATTGATTGAAATTTTTGGCACTGTTTTTGTGTGATTGACTGAGTTTAAGTCGGGCAACACCTCGAACCCTGTTCCGGTGAGGGATACGGGCGAGGGGTGTTACACGTCTGGCCATGACACCCGAGGAATGGTGTAACAGACCAAATTGATAGGGAAAATTCAGATCCTACACTCGTGAGTTGTAGTGGGGTGGATGGAAGAGACCATGTATACATATCTGTAATTTCATATTCTAAGAAAAAAATCTGTTGTACGCAAGTAAAGATTAACTCTTTTTCTAATTGGGAAATTTTTCAATTCAATCTCGATTCTAACCCTTTCTTTGAGCTTTTGACTACACCCCCTAACCAAGCCTCATTACAACCCTCTAATGACCTTTTGATTGATGTATCATCTTAAATTATAGTGGTGGAGATTTGATTTTCATGCAAGCCTATGGTAATACTTTTCATTATTGACTATTGAGTGCTTCATTTATTATCCTTAAACACCTCGAGTGATTTGAGTGAATCTTTAGTGAGGATGTGAAACTCTGTGATACTCTGAATCAAAGGTAATTACTTAGATGAGGAGAGACACCTATGTTGGCATAATTAAATACTCAACTTGGCATGTTTGAAATTTTTATGTTTTTTTAGTTGAATTCTCAATGTATGATTACCTATGGATTATTCTGAGATATTATCGATAGAAATTATAAGTTGAGAAGAATTTATTTTGATTATGAGTTGAGAATTTTGCTTGAGGACAAGCAAATGCTTAAGTGTGGGGGTATTTGATAAACCGTAATTTATACATATTTTTACCCCCATGGTTAATGCATTTTATGGATGATTTTCCATTAGAATTGGTGAATTTGATGCTTCTAATGCTTTAATTTCATGTTTTATACTTAGGAAAGCATAGGAGAGCTAAAGGAACGAGAAACGGGCCAAAAACAGAGAAAATGGGCCAAAGTACGAACTTAACACGGCCTGGACTTCCTCACACGGGCAAACCACACGGCCGTGTCAATCTGGCAGAATCGAAGCACAACTCACACGGGTATAGCACACGCCCGTGCCATTCTAACAGGCTCAAAAACGGCCTAAAGTAATCACGCACGGGCGTGTTCCTGCCGAGCCCAAGTTAAGTCCATTTCAAAAAAGGCCACTTTTGAGGGCTCATAGGCATTCCAAAGCCTATAAATACACCCTAGAAGAGGAGAAAAGGGGAGACATAGAATAGGGGGTAAGGAATTACTCCAAGGAAGCCAATTGATTCATCTCAAAAGCCGGATTCATCATCAAGACTGAAGATCTCTCCTCAATTCCCCTTCAAGAGTTTTGGGTTTTCTTTATGTTTTGTATTCTTTATTATTCTGAGATGTTTTCTTATTTAGTTATGAACAAAAATCCCTAAATACCTAAGGGGAATGAAACCTAAGACGAATCTTGTTATTATTTTCTGAATCGTATGATAAACATTTAACTTGTTCTTAATTATGTGTTCTTAATTCTTGTTTTGATATCCCAGGATACTGATTCAAGACAAGCTCTTATTCAGAGAAGGAATAGACCCTGTCTAAGAGTACATTTATCTTGATTAAGCGGAGTTGATTGCGCGCCTAGACATAGGGTGACAAGATTTTACCGGATTAGGGTGAAACCTAATAAGGGGATCCATAGATCGAGTTAATGCAACCCTAGAGTGTTAGTTAGAGAAAAGTCTTGGTTATTCAATCTAGGGATTAAACGTTATTAGTCTTGAATAGGGATAATAACATAACTTAGGGATCTCTACGGGACAAGTTGAATGAATAAATCGTCCAATTCGGAGCCAGAATAACAAGTAAAGTCTAGGTGGATTTTTCCTTAGGTATTGTCTTAAGTCAATCGATTTTTCCCAAAAGCAGTTCCACGATTCTTTTCTCTGTGAGTTCTTAGTTTAGATAAGTAGTTAATTAAAACAAAACCCCATTATTCTTAGGCTAGATAATAAAAATATAGTCATTACTAGTACTTTTAGTTCCTTTGGGTTCGACAATCCGGTCTTGTTAAAACTATACTACTGTTCGGTAGGTACACTTGCCTAAATCGTGATAATAGTTAGTTTCAAGAACGATTAATTATAGATATTTAAAACCTATCACGAAATAACGCGATCAAGTTTTTGGCGCCGCTGCCGGGGAACTAAGATATTAGGAACGCTCAATTTTTATTACTTTAGCCATTTATTTTTCTTGCAATTTAATTTAATTTTATTATTATTATTATTATTTATTAACCTACTCTTTCTTTTTCTTGACAGGTTTTTATAGTTTATGACTAAAAGAAACCCGTCAGGGCCACAACTTTTTGACGAAGAAATCAATCTCACGATTCGTAAAAACCAAAGAGAAATAAGGCGAAGCTTAAGATACACAGAGAATAAGCAAGAAGACGATACTCAACCCCCAATCGAAGAGATGGCTGAAAACCAAGACAATCAACTCCCTCCTGCAATTATGGTTAATCAAAATCCTGCTCTACGCACTATGTATGATTTTGCTAACCTTCTTTATCAGGAACTGAATCGAGCATAGTTAGACCTGCTGTAGCTATAAATACTTTTGAATTAAAACCTAACACTATTCAGATGATACAACAATTTGTTCAGTTTGATGGTTTGCAGGATGAAGATCCCAACGCTCACTTAGCAAGCTTTCTGGAATTTTACGATACATTTAAAATCAATAGCATTTCTGATGATGCCATTCATCTTCGGTTATTCCCTTTTTTTCATTGAGGAACAAAGCTAAACAGTGGTTGAACTCGTTACCACGAGGGTCAATTACTACTTGGGAACAAATGACCGAAAAATTTTTACTAAAATATTTTTCACCTACTAAAACGGCTAAATTACGTAATGATATCTCTTCTTTTGTGCAAATGGATTTAGAAACACTCTACGATGCATAGGAGAGATACAAGGACCTTTTGAGAAGGTTTCCTCACCAAGGGTTACCACTTTGGCTCCAAGTACAAACATTTCACAATGGTCTGAATCCTTCGACTGGACAAATGGTTGATGCAGCTGCTGGTGGAACCATCAACAATAAAACACCGGAAGATGCCTATGAGTTTATAGAAGATATGTCACTGAATAACTATCAGTGGCAAGTCATGAGGACAAAGCCAACGAAAACAATCGGCGTTTATAACGTCGATTCGGTCACCATGCTCTCTAATCAGGTAGAACTCTTAAATAAAAAGATTGATAGTTTTCTTAATTCTTCAAAGGTTCACCTAGTAATGTAGTGCGAAGCAAGTAGCGGTGGAACGAACCATTCAGAATACCAACCTTATGGCCACAACATGGATAACGAGCAATTAAATTACATGGGTAATAATCCTCGACCTCAAAACAATCCATACAGTAACACTTATAATGCAGGTTAGAGGAACCACCCCAATTTCTCGTGCGGCGGTCAAGGAAATCAAAGACCACAACATCCTCCGGGCTACCAACAACCACTTTACCAATAGGAAAAGAAGCCAAATCTTGAAGAGATGCTCTCAAAGTTCATATCAGTGTCAGAAACCCGTTTTCAGGACACCGAGACAGCACTTAAGAATCAACAAGCATCGATCCAAGGGCTCGAAACTCATATAAGCCAGCTATCCAAACTAATATCGAAAAGACCACTAGGAAATTTACTTAGTAACACCAAATCAAGAGAGCATGTCAAAGCAGTTACACTAAGGAGTGGGAAAGTGATAGCGGTATCTGAAAAGAAGTTAGCACAAGAAGCAGTGGAAAACGAAATGAGGGAAGAAAAACTCGAAAATAGTGACAAACCAGTGCCGGAGGAATATAAACCACCAGTTCCATATCCAGCAAAATTAAAAAAAGATCACATTGATGCACAATTCGTTAAGTTTCGTGAACTTTTTAGGTAATTACATATCAACTTACCTTTTGTTGAAGCCATCTCGCAGATGCCTACCTACGTAAAATTTTTGAAAGAGCTTCTAACAAATAAAAGGAAGTTCGAGGACTTATCTACAGTAGAACTCAACGAGGAGTGCTCAGCCATACTCCAAAACAAGCTGCCAACCAAACTGAAAGATCCAGGAAGTTTTACTATTCCTTGCTTAATTAGTAGTCTGAATGTTGAAAAAGCACTAGCTGATTTAAGCGCTAGCATTAATTTGATACCATATAAAATGTTCAAACAACTTGGTCTTGGAGAACCTAAACCTACTAGGATGAGTATTCAATTAGCCGATAGATCTGTTAAATATCCTAGGGGTATTATAGAAGACGTACTCGTAAAAGTAGATAAATTTATATTCCCTGTTGATTTTGTTGTGCTTGACATGGATGAAGATGTGAAAGTACCTTAATTTTAGGGCGCCCATTCCTAGCCATTGCTAGAGCTGTAATCGACGTGGGTAATGATAAATTGGTACTTAAAGTAGGTGACGAGGAGATTATCTTTAAAATTTATGATGCTATGAGATTCTCTAGGGAACAGGATGATTCATGTTATTTCATTGACTCTATTGATCATATTACTCAAGACTCTTTTCAGGAAATTGTACACGAGGAGACGACGGAACTGTATCCAGCTCAAGGCGAGGAGATAGGTGAGGAACCTAATGACCATTCGTTAAGACCAATAGAATATGAGGGCATTAAGATAAACGATGAACTTAAGCAAAAACCCTCTGTTAAGGAGCCTCCCAAACTGGAACTTAAACAATTACCAAACCACTTAGAATATGCATTCCTTGGAAATAATTCTACATTACCAGTTATTATTGCTTCTAATTTGCAACCCAAGGAGAAAGAGGAATTAATCCAAGTATTAAAAAAAACATAAAAAGGCCATAGCTTGGAAAATTTCTGACATTAAAGGAATCAACCCTTCTTTTTGCACCCACAAAATTTTGATGGAAGATAAATACAAACCGTGTGTGCAAGCTCAAAGATGTCTGAACCCCAACATGAAGGAAGTTGTAAAAGCTGAGGTAATTAAACTTCTAGATGCTAGAATTATTTATCCTATTTCTGACAGTTCTTGGGTAAGTCCATTGCAGGTTGTCCCTAAGGAAGGAGGCATGACGGTTGTGACCAATGAGAAGAATGAATTAATCCCAACAAGAACAGTCACAGGGTGGAGAGTTTTCATAGACTACAGGAAACTGAATGATGCCACAAGAAAAGATCACTTCCCCTTGCCATTCATTGACCAAATGTTGGAAAGATTATCCAGACACATGTATTACTACTTTCTAGACGGACTCTCTGGTTACTTCCAAATCCCAATAGCTCCTAAAGATCAAGAAAAGATGACATTCACATGGCCATATGGTATGTTCGCTTATCATAGAATGCCTCTTGGATTATGTAATGTTCCTGCCACTTTTCAGCACTGTATGATAGCCATATTCGATGAACTCGTGGAAGATATCATGGAAGTATTCATGGATGATTTTTCAGTATTCGGTAACTCTTTCCATCTCTGGCTTAAAATTTTAAAACGAGTTTTAACAAGATGTGAGGAAACAAACCTTGTGCTTAACTGGGAGAAATGTCACTTCATGGTTCAAGAAGGTATTGTATTAGGGAATAAAATTTCTAGTAAAAGGATTGAAGTGGATAAATCTAAAATAGAAACAATTGAAAAATTACCACCCCCTAGTTCAGTTAAGGCTATGAGAAGCTTTTTAGGACATGCTGGTTTTTATAGAAGATTTATTAAGGATTTTTCTAAAATAGCTAAGCCTTTGACTAAATTGCTAGAAAAAGATATACCTTTTAACTTCGATTAAGAATGTTTAAAAGCATTTAATACTTTAAAGGATAAATTAATTAATGCTCCAATCATAATTGCACCTGATTGGAACTTTCCATTTGAACTAATGTGTGATACGAGTGACTTTGCAGTAGGTGCAGTATTGGGATAGCGAAGAGACAAGCATTTTCAACCTATCTATTACGCCAGCAAAACCTTAACGACTGTACAATAAAACTATACTACTACAGAAAAAGAGTTGCTGGCTGTGGTTTTTGCATTTGATAAATTTCGATCATATCTCATATTGTCTAAAGTTGTTGTTTACACTGACCATTCCGCCCTTCGCTACCTTTTAACTAAAACCGATGCAAAACCTCGACTCATTCGATGGATTCTCCTATTGCAAGAATTCAACTTGGAGATTCAGGATAAGAAAGGAGCTGAAAATCTCGCGGCTAATCATCTGTCCAGGCTTGAGAAATCTAATACCAGAGAACTAGATGACGTTGAAATAAATGATTCATTCCCTGAAGAATAATTTTTCACTATATCTAACTCCGAGGTACCATGGTTTGCAGACATCGCAAATTTTTTAGCTGTTAACATTATCCCAAAAGGGTTAACACACCAGCAAAAGAAGCAATTCTTTAATGATGTAAAAAACTACTTTTGGGATGATCCATTTCTGTTTCGTAGATGTGCAAATCAAGTCATCAGAAGATGCATTACAGTATCAGAAACATCAAAAATATTGGAACATTGCCACTTAGGGCCAACTGGAGGACACTATAATGGAACTAAGACCGCACACAAAATACTTGAATCAGGTTTTTATTGGCCTTCGTTATTCAAAGACACTATCAGGTATGTTACTTCGTGTGACAAATGCCAATGGACAGGTAACATATCTAAACGTGATGAAATGCCTCAAAACTATATGCTTTCATGTGAAATATTTGATGTTTGGGGGATCGATTTCATGGGTCCATTCCCCAGTTCATTTGGGAATAAATACATCTTAGTAGCAGTTGACTACATGTCTAAATGGGTAGCCCAAGCTCTACCACTAATGATGCTAGAGTGGTAATATGTTTCCTTAAAAAATTGTTCTCGAGATTCGGAACACCTAGAGCAATTATCAATGACAGGGACACTCATTTTTGTAATACCCAATTTGAAAAAACCTTTAAGAAATACGGAGTTTATCATAGAACAGCCACCCCATACCCCCATACCATCCTCAAACTAATAGACAAGTTGAAGTAGCAAACCGATAACTCAAATGGATCTTTGAAAAAATAGTAGAATCAAACAGAAAAGACTGGACAACGAAAGTAGACGATGCCTTATTGGCTTACAGAACTACTTTTAAGACTCCCATAGGGACATCACCTTAGAGACTTGTTTATGGAAAAAGTTGTCATCTACCATTCGAACTAGAACATAAAGCTTTTTGGGCTATTAAATTTCTAAACCTTGATCCCGAACTTGCAGGAAAAAATAGGTTGATGCAGCTGAACGAGCTTGATGAATGGCGAGCCAATGCATATGAAAATTCATATGTATACAAGGAAGCAACAGAGTGGCGCCATGATATTCGTTTAAAGCAACGAAAACAATTTGAACTTGGAGATCTCGTTTTACTATACAACTCAAGACTCAAATTGTTTCCCGGGAAACTAAAATCACGATGGTCAGGACCCTTCGTAATTCAATCTGCTTTTTCATATGGCACAATAGAGGTAAGTCACCCATCATACGATACTTTCAAAGTAAATGGACATCGTCTCAAACTTTATAATGGTGAGAATTTTAAAGTCAATGGAGAGGAGCTATGACTCCACAAACCGCCCTGAATAAACCAACAAGGTAACAGTCGAGCTTATACTATAAACAATCGCTTCTCGGGAGGCAACCCAAATACTAACGGTTTTAAATTATTTACATTTCAAGTTTTAAACATTTAGGTCATTAACAGAGTACTTAAAGCACAGGTTCCCAATTCCACATGGCCTAGCACACGGTCGTGCTTAAGGCCGTGTGACCAACACGGATAGAAACACGGTCGTGTGAAATGGCCGTGCAGTAACAGGAAGAAGATTTCCCCAAACACAGGCTGCGATAAAACGCCACAGCCGTGCGGCATGGCCGTGGTTGAGTCTGCCAAATAAACACAGGTGCGCAACACGCCCGTGTCTAGCACCCGTGGACAACATTGTCAGAATGACACGGGCGTGCGCAAACCTACACAATCGTAGGAGAAGCAAACCACGCCAGACACGGCCGTGCGACATGATCTTGTAGCCACACGGCCTATACACACGGGCGTGCGAGAAGGCAATGTGACGACATCATAATTCGCAACGACCACAGATGGAACACGAACCACACAGGCGTGTGCACCGGTCGTGCCACTTGAAAAATTAGAATAATTATCTTATTTTATTTTATTTTTCTTTCATTAAGTTTTTAAGGCTTTTTTTTAAGATTCATTTGGTTTCCTTTTAAAAAAACGGCTTACCTTCAGAATCAAGCTTGCCATCTAGAGTTATCTCCAATACTCGATCTCGTCAATCCAAGAATATCATCCATTCCTAATACAGGAAGTTTCACTTCTCTCCCTATCCTAATTTTATATACTCTAATATCTATCTTTGTACATTGAGGGCAATGTACATCTTAAGTGTGGGGGGGTATTTGTTTCATTATCAGAAAAATTCCTTAATGATTGTCTTGTTCTCTTGAAAAGCTTTCATATCATATTTAGGATAAATTTTAATTGATTTATGATTTTGATTGATATATCTTGAATTAAAACATAGGGATTTATGCATTGATCTTTTAAACTTTAAGACATTAGAGAGTCAAGCATGATAAGTTGGTTTTTAAGAATTTAAAATTATAGGTTGTTTCCCCAAGTCTAGGTATTACTTTGAATTGGAATTCACAAGTCTTAACATCAAAAAGCCATAATTTTTGTGAGATTTTTGAGCCTTTTTGAGCATCTATTAATTCTTTGATGCTCACTTTTATTATTGCTTTGAGTGCGTCAGTATTGAACTGTTATTCTAGAACTTGCTTGATTATGCATGTCGAGACCACACCATTTGATTTGATATGTCAAAATGATTAAGGAACTTAGGATTAACCTACTCATACCATGAAAAGCCTACCTCTATGATTAACCCCTAGTAAACCCCCTTGAGCCTAACGAGCCATTCCTTGTATTAACCTCAATATTAACCCTTAACCTATTATTGTTGAAATCCGCTAAATTAATTAGATTCCTGTTTTTGTCAAGATTTGGGTTGAAGAAATTGCTTAGCTATGTCTTGTTTGTAATAAGTTAGTCTATGATTATTTAACTTGTTCTTAATTAAAAAAAACTATGTATACATATCTGTAATTTCATATTCTGAGAAAAAGCTTTGTTGTACGCAAGTGAAGATTAACTCTTTTTCTAATTAGGCAATTTTTCAATTCAATCTCGATTCTAACCCTTTCTTTCAGCTTGTGACCACACCCCCTAACCAAGCCTCATTACAACCGTCTAAAGACCTTTTGATTGATGTATGATCTTAAATTATAGTGGTGGAGATTTGATTTTCATGCAAGCCTACGGTAATGACTTTTCATTATTGACTATTGAGTGCTTCATTTATTATCCATAAACACCTCGAGTGATTTGAGTGAATCTTTAGTGAGGATGTGAAACTCTGTTATATTCTGAATCAAAGGTAATTACTTAGATGAGGAGAGACACCTATGTTGGCATAATTAAATACTCAACTTGGAATGTTTGAAACTTTTATGTTCTTTTAGTTGAATTCTCAATGTATGATTACCTATGGGTTATTTTGAGATATTATTGATAGAAATTATAAGTTGAGAAGAATTTATTTTGATTATGAGTTGAGAATTTTGCTTGAGGACAAGCAAATGCTTAAGTGTGGGGGTATTTGATAAACCGTAATTTATCCATATTTTTACCCCATGGTTAATGCATTTTATGGATGATTTTCCATTAGAATTGGTGAATTTGATGCTCTTAATGCTTTAATTTCATGTTTTATACTTAGAAGAGCATAGGAGAGCGAAAGGAACGAGAAACGGGCCAAAAACAGAGAAAATGGACCAAAGTACGAACTTAACATGGCCTGGACTTCCTCACACGGGCAGACCACACGGTTGTGTCAATCTGGTAGAATCGAAGCATGACTCACACGGGTATAACACACGCTCGTGCCATTCTAATAGGCTCAAACACGGCTTGAAGTAATCGCACACGGGCGTGTCCCTGCCGAGCCCAAGTTAAGTCCAATTCGGAAAAGCCACTTTTGAGGGCTCATAGACATTCCAAAGCCTATAAATACACCCTAGAAGAGGAGAAAAGGGGAGACACAGAATAGGGAGTAAGGAATTACTCCAAGAAAGTAGATTGATTCATCTTAGAAGTCGGATTCATCATCAAGACTGAAGATCTCTCCTCAATTCCCCTTCAGGAGTTTTGGGTTTTCTTTATGTTTTGTATTCTTTATTATTCTGAGATGTTTTCTTATTTAGTTATGAACTAAAATCCCTAAATACCTAAGGGGAATGAAACCTAAGACGAATCTTGTTATTATTTTCTGAATCGTATGATAAATATTTAACTTGTTCTTAATTATGTGTTCTTAATTCTTGTTTTGATATCCCAGGATACTGATTCAAGACAAGCTCTTATTCAAAGAAGGAATAGACCCCGTTTAAGAGTACATTTGACATAATTAAGTGGAGTTGATTGCATGCCTAGACATAGGGTGACAAGATTTTTCCATATTCGGGTGAAACCTAATAAGGGGATCCATAGATCGAGTTAATGCAACCCTAGAGTGTTAGTTAGAGAAAAGTCTCGTTTATTCAATCTAGGAATTAGACGTTATTAGTCTTAAATAGGGATAATAACATAACTTAGGGATCTCTACGGGACAAGTTGAATAAATAAATCGTCTGATTCGGAGCCAGAATAACAAGTAAAGTCTAGGTGGATTTTTCCTTAGGTATTGTCTTAAGTCAATCGATTTTTCCTAAAAGCAATTCCCCAATTCTTTTCTCTGTGAGTTCTTAGTTTAGATAAGTAGTTAATTAAAATAAAACCCCATTATTCTTAGGCTAGATAGTAAAAAGACAGTTATTACTAGTACTTTTAGTTCCTTTGAGTTCGACAATTCGATCTTGCTAAAACTATACTACTGTTCGGTAGGTACACTTGCCTAAATCGCGATAATAGTTAGTTTCATGAACGATTAATTATAAATATTTAAAACCTATCACGAAATAACGCGATCAAGCAGATCGAAGCCACAATCCTTATCTCTCCGAAGTTGCAGTTAAGCAGAATAAGAATACGCAAGCCTTATCTCCCTGAAGTTGCAGTGGAGCAGTGGCAGTAGAGCAAATTAGGAGATACAAGGCTAGTCTCTCTAGAGTTACAGTGGAGTAGATTGAGGCAACAATTCCTATACCCCTAAAGTTACAGAGGATTGGAACAAGGTTACCTCGAAGAAGAAGAATACCAAAGAAGTCATGATTCGGCGAGACCGGGCAAAATTGGCCGCCTTTGAAATCTTTGCTCTATTCTCGTTACACGACAATGAGCAAAGAGGGGCAGCTGTAAACGTGTCAATTTGCCCGAGTCCACATCAAAACCAAAATACAAAATGATAATAAATAAAACCAAATAAAAGTCCAAAGTGCATTTAGTCCCTTCCTTTCGCGTTGGTATTTGATTAGGCCTAGTCCAGATTTCTTTGTTTTTTAATTCACCCTTGTAATTTGCATATGTTTGCAAGTGGATCCGTGCCTCAGCACGGCCTTTTAGGACCTGGATTATTTCCGATTCTAGTCCCTATGCATTTGCGCGCATTGCATATTGGTCCTTTTTATTATTATTATTTTATTTTCAAATTATCCCTTTTGTTTTAGTTTAATTCTAATTAAGTCTTTTTATTTTATAGCCTTTTATTCTTGATTACTTATTTGTACATTTTGAACTACATTGGTAATTGTTTTTTTATTATTGTAAATTTGTTTTTGTCATATCATCATCACATTTTGTATATTTTTCTTATATAAATGTTTTTATACATCATTATATTTATATATATACTTTATAATAAAGTTAACTTTATTCTATGTATATTATTAATGTCATATTATTTCATACATGTAACTGTTTTTGAATTTATTCACATATTTTAATATATATAGTTGTTGTTTAAGAGGAAATCACATGTTTTATACATTATTTAAATTATTATTATACATATACGTAAGCATTGATACATAAATTCAATCTATGTACGTTACCAAATCCATGTATTTTATACCTATAGTTTTCTTTGTACGTATAAGCATGTTTTTAACGTATAAGCATGTTTTTAAGTCTATTATATATAATTTATAATAAAATTAATTTAATCTTAAATGCATTATTAAGTGCTTGTTCTTTTTACAAATAATTATTTCTAAATCTATTTATGCATATGTATGCTTTTGTGAGCCTATTGTGTGTATTTCCTAAGATTATAGTTTATTATGTCTTCTTGCCATTCTTTTATATTTTATATATTATTCAAATTTTCCTTTATTGAATGTATTTTAGTATATGTTTTTAACATCTTATATATTATGTAATTCAAAAATATATTCATTTTATAATACATATTTTAATGATTGCATGTATATCTCTAGTTTATTTTTTTACAAATAGTTTCTAATTTATCAATTCATCACTGCATATATTATGTTCATCATTATTTTAAATTTGTCTTATACCATAGTATTTTTTTTTAATTTTTATTTTTTTTGGATATTTTGTATTGATTGTAATGTACTAGGCTATATATATTATCGTTGTGCTATTTTTTTTGTTTTCTTTATTGTTATCTCGATTGTTCTCCATACATGTTTAGAAAGTTGGTTACATCTTGCTTAAATTAGTCAAATTCAATTGTTTGATTAGATTGATTAAGTAAGGTTATGTTATCTTCATTCATCAATTATTGTATTTTACGCATGCATGTTATCCTATGTTTTCATTTTTTTTGTTGATTTACAAATGTCGCTTTATAATTTCTAACTCTTAAAAATCAATTATTTCATTCTATTTCAAGTAAAATTAATGCGTTTTAAGCTGGTTTTACAATTATTCGTTGGAAAATTCCCTAAAACGAAGATAATATTTGATGTTTGGAAATTCGGGGAATCCTGCCCTATCGTGATGGGTTTTTATTTCCCGTTTGTCCAAAATAATCGAATGTTCCTTTAGAATTTCACTCGTGTTTTCCAAATTTTAAAACAAGGCAATGTTCAATGTTTGGAAACTCGAGGAATCGTGCCCTACCGTGCTGGGTTTCGGTTTTTCGTTGGACTAAATAATTGGGCATCATTTTGTAATTTTCAACATATAAACTTTTGGAAGTCAAAAATTTATCGCGTTTTCGAGGGTATAAAGGATCGTGTCCTATCGTGTTGGATGTGATACTGTATCACTTTGAAATAAGAGAATTTTGATGACCAACTTGAGCCATTCAAATGTTTCAAAAGGAACCATATTTCAAAAATAGCTTTGAAATTTAGACATAAGGACAGTACTTAATCAATTTGGTACCAATTTTGGGCGTAGTGAGGGTGCTAATCCTTCCTCATACGTAACCGGCTCCCGAACCCGTTTTCTCAAATTTACGTAGGCCAAAATTGATTTTAATGGAATGAAACATTTTATTAGGTGATCCAATCTCACCTAAACAAAAAGGATTGGTGGCGACTCCACATTTTATTTTAAAAGTCGATCCTCGTATTTTTCAAAAATCAAAAAAACGATTTCGACAGTAATACCATTGAGTATAGGCATAATCAATGTACGATTGTATTAATATAATTCAAATTATTTATTATTATTAAATGTTAAATGTTAAATTATGTATATGGTAAGACACGTATGAGGTAGTGTTATTGTTGAATTGAATGGAAATTAAATTGAGTTGTGAATGAATTGAAAGTGAAATTGGAATTAGAAAGTGATATATGAAGTACATGATAAAGATTATTAGTGAATTTTGAAATATATTACATGTATTAAAGAAAGAGAAGATATAAACATACAGGTTATTGGAACAATGATTAAATTGTAAAGTATGTAAAAGCATTATGCTAAAAGTGTAAAAGTGATATGCGTGCATAATGTAATTTGTCTAAGTAGATGAGATTAGATCTACTAAGATATTAGTGGTATACCATTAAGAGACTCTAGCACATTATCTGATAATAGCATGTTGGTACTCACCAAGTGCTCTCTGATTAATAGTGCATAATAATACACTTCTATATATGTTCTGTATATCCTAAAGTGTTCTGTTTAGTCTATTGGGCCTCTTATAAAAAGGTAAACAATTTTCATTATAAGGTATGTTCGCAATATTGAATTAAAAATAAATTGTGACATGAAAGGATAGGGGATGAATATAAATGATAAACTAGATAAATATGTGCAGAAGGAGCTATAGAATTATGGAAATAATGAAGTTCATGATCAAAAGAAAACACGAAAATTTTGAGGACGAAATTTCTTTTAAGGGAGAAAGAAATGTAACACCTTGAAAATTTCTACAGTAAAATATTATCCTTAATACAGTAAAATAAGGAGATAAAGTGACAAGAAGAGGAAAATTGGGTTATGTCACTGGGAAGTATATTATGACATAATGATTCAAGAAAGGACTAAATTGTAAAAGTGAGAAAAGTTTTGTGGCCCAAGAGTAAATACTCAAAACTTGAGGGATTAAAGTGTAAAATTAAAAAGTTGAAGGACTAATAGTGTAAATATTTTAAGGGTGGAATGATCTAGAAACCAAGGAAAATTGATGAATAAGGACCAAATTGAATAGGTGAAGAATTATGAGGGACTAAATTACAATTTTACCAAATTAAATGATGACTCAAGAATGGAGTTTTAAAAGATCACGAAGGGCAAAATGGTCAATTGAAAGAGAGAGAAATCTAGAAAGTAATGATGATGTTGGTGATATTTTATAATTATTTAATTAGATAATTATTATTTATTTAATATTTTAATAAGATATTTATTATTTTATTATTTTATTTAGTATATATATGTGTGTATGGAAAGAAAAAATGAGAAGGGAACAAATCCAACCATTTTCATGCATCCCACGTTAGAAACAAAAGAGAAGAGTAAACTTTTCTTTATTTACAATTTAGTCCTTCCACCAAAAATTCACCCTTTTCATCTAAAAATCAAAAGAATTTTCATAGCTACCAAAAGAGAAAAATGCTAAGGAGACTAAGGGGAGTTGGAATATCAAGTTGGATTCAAGAAATAGAAGTTGGAGGGGAGAGAAAATCAAGTTTAAGATTAAAATCAATGGGACAAGGTAAGAATTTTAGGATTTCAATATATTTTAAGTAGAGTTTCTCATGTAAGGTAATATCAAAAACATGAAAATGATGTTAAGGTAGAGTTTTCTTATATATGGATCCATGTTCTTGATATATTAGTGAAGGGAAATGAGAGAAAATAATGGGAAATATGGTAGAGAATGGAAATAAGTGTTATAAACTTGGTAATCAATATGTTGCACTAAAGTAGTTTTGGACAGTAGCAATAGGCTAACTTTGAAAAATCACCAGAAATGGTATAAATTGAATTAGAAGCTTAGTGAGATATGGAATTAAATATTATTGAGTCTAGTTTCATATAAAAGAAATAGATAAAGTAAAGGAATTATGTATTCTGATATATTTATATTTTTGTGAGACTGGTTTAGAATGATTTCGAGATCCCCTGTCCTGACTTGGAAAAATCATTAAAAATTATAAAAATAATTTTGGGATATAATTTATATGGTTAGATTCCTTAATGAGTATATTTTCATAATAAACAAATTATACAATAATTTTAATTCATTTTAAAGAGATAATTAAACTTTAGTGAAGAGTGGTTAGAACTGTCAAATAGCAAAACAGAGGAGACTTTAATGAATAAACTGTACTAATTGGCTAAACCAAAAATTTTGAAAATTTTATGGTAAGAATAAATGTGAGTCTAGTTTCAGGTAAAATTAACAAATCTTAATTTGGAGTTCTGTAGCTCAAGATATAAATAATTTAGTGACTATGACTCAAATGGACAGCTTTGAATATACATATAAGTAAATAGTGAAATTATAGATAATTTTACTTATAAGCATATTATATAAAATAAGGATGTGGAATGGAGAGGAGGAGGAGGAAAATATGTATAATTATTCAGCTAGCATAGCTAATTTGCATGTTTTAGGCTTCGGGACTAAATTGAATAAAAGTAAAACTTTATGAGCAATTTTGTAAAAATGTTAGAAATGACCAATTTGCATGAAGTGGATTATTTTATTATTTAAAATTGAAAATTTGAATAAAATTATTAATTTAGCTCAAGATCGGGGAAAAACATGTTTTAAGGATTAAATTGAAAAGTGCTAAAATTATGAAAAATTCTGATATTTTATAGAATACATGGGTTGTTATCAATTTGTATGAGAATAACGGCTGGAAATAAGGATTAAATTGCAAGAATTTTATTTTTAAATGTATAAAATATCGATATAATGAATTACTTGATTTATGTTTATGAAGTAATGGCAAGAGAATGATATTTATCATGATATACCAATATGTCATTATTTTTGATACGTTGATATAAGGAAATTAAGTATATTGAGACGAGTAATAAAAGTAAAACATGTCGAGAAAAATAAGCATGTTTAAGGGACAATATGATTGATTTTAATTGGTTCCAAATATGAATGTTAGATGAAATAAAATATCTAATAAATAAATCGGTAACTCTAGTAATGCTCTGTAACTCTATTCTGGTGATAGATTCGGGTTAGGGGCGTTACAGGCATGTGACACAACTGTGTGGCCCAACTCGGGCCCCACACAACCATGTCTCTCTTTTAACCTTAAACCTTAATTCCTCTTTTTTTTTTATTTTTGTCTTCATCATTTTAATTCCTCAAGCACCGAAACCCTAGTCGTTGTTTTCCACAGCCCCACCCCCTTCCTGTCATTGTCGCCCTATTCCATCGTTGTTTGTTCCCCTTTCTTCCTTATCTCTTTAGTCATTCCCTCGCCCAACAACCACAAACCACCTCCCCTTATCGCATCCCACCTTCCTCGCACCACGCAACCCTCCCTCAACCAAACCTCTACTCCCCATCTCGCTGCATCCTACTCAACTTCGACCCCCATTCCTTCTTTCCCCTCCTTCTCCTTTCCACATCCCACCCACCGCACAAACTTCACAGCCTACAAACCCCACCCTGCAACCAACCTCGTTCCACCACCATGCGTACCCCTGCGTTGACTGCACCACTCCCTTGGCATTTAACCATCCTCGTCGCGCTCCACCATTGCACACCTCCGGCCACCCTCTGTCATTCTGTTTGTTTCCCCTTTTACCCTTGTCTTTATTTTATTTAATTTTTATTTCTTATTTCTTATTTCTTATTTTATTTTATTTATTTTCATTCTATTCCTATGTTCTATCATTATTCTTATTATTTTTATTTCTCTGTTTTAGTATTACTATGCTTAACTTTTATTTTTATTTTCACTTATTCAATTTTTTTAGTTATATTATTCTTATTATTTTAAATCTTGTTCTATTATTATGCTTCCTATTCCATTTACTTATTTTGGGTTTTGTTATTACCATTCTTATTATCACCTTTAATCTTAGTAAGTAAACTCTGTTTAAGTTAATATATATTTTATTATCATTATTATTATTCGTATTATTATTTGTTACTATTTTTATTTTAAGTTTGTCCTTCTAATTTATTTATTTTATTTATTATTCCTTCATTATTTTTTTCATTAATTCTAGTTTGGTTCATAATAGCTTCAATATATGGTTTTTGCATGATTAGGTATTCGTACATACTATTTTACTCGTAGATTTCTATTTTGACTACTTGGATTTTGCCTTCTCGGCCCTTTGTTTGCATATTTAGTGATGCTCTATTTATTTTTGAATTCTTTTATTTTTCAGGCACACCATAACGAACACTCACAGCAAGTTTAAGGTCGCTGATAAACCGTAATTTACACATATTTTTATCCCATGCTTAGTACATTTATGGATGGTTTCTCCTTAGATTTGGTGAATTTGATGCTCCTAATCCTTTAATTTCATGTTTTATACTTAGGTGAGCATAGAAGAGTAAAAAGAGCGAGAAACGGGCTAAAAACAGAGAAAATGGACCCATCTAGGAAATCAACACGGCCTGGACCTCCTCACACGGGGGTGTCACACGGCCGTATCCATTTGGCAGGATCGAAGCACGACTTACACGAGTAGACTACACGCCCGTGCCTATTCAACAGCCTTGACCACGGGCTGGAGTAATCGCACACGGGTGTGTCTTGCTGAGCCCAAGTATAGTCCTATTTGGAAAAGGCCAATTTTGAGGGCTCTTAGGAATTCTAAAGCCTATTTAAACACCTGAGGAGGCACTTAGAATGGAGACGCGGAGTAGGAGGCAAGGAATTACTCAAGGGAAGCCGATTGGTCCATCTCAGAAGCCGGATTCATCATCAAGACTGAAGATCTCCCTTCAATTTCTATTCAGGGGTTTTGGGTTTTCTTTATGTTTTGTATTCATTATTCTTCTGAGATGTTTTCTTTTATAATTATGAACTAAACCCCCTAAATACCCAAGGGGAATGAAATCTAAGATGGATCTTGTTATTATTATCTGAATTGTATGATAAATATTTGACTTGTTCTTAATTATGTGTTCTTAATTCTTGTTTTAACATTCTAGGATATCGATTCGAGTTAATGCTCTTATTCAGAGGAGGAAGAGACCCTATCTAAGAGTAAATTTGTCATAATTAAGCAGAGTTGATTGCATGCCTAGAGATAGGGTGATAAGATTTTGCCAGATTAGGGTGAAACCTAATAAGGGGATCCATAGATCGAGTGAATGCAACACTAGGGCGTTAATTAGAAAGAGATTTCAATTAATCAACCTAGGGTTAGACATTATTAGTCTTGAGAGAGATAATAATATAACTTAGGGATTTCTACGGATCAAGTCAAATGAATAAATCGTCTAATTCAGAGTCAAATAACAAGTGAAGTCTAGGTGGATTTTTCCTTGGGTATTGTCTTAATCAATCGAATTTTCTCAAAAGCTTTTTCCCAATTTCTCTTCATGCACTCTTAGTTTAGTTAATTAGTTTAGATAAACAGATCCTTTAATTTTTAGGCTAAATAATTAAAAGAAAGTAATTACTAGTACCATTGGTTCCTTTGGGTTCTACAATCTAGTCTTGCTAAAGCTATACTACTGCTCGATAGGTACACTTGCCTTCATTGTGATAATAGTTAGTTTCAAGAACGATTAATTATAAATTTTTAAAACCTGTCGTGAATATCACGTATCAGTCGCCGCTCCCGCTTCGAAAAAGCAGAAGATTCTGAGCACGACCTCTTCCTCAGGTGCTTCCGTCGAGACCCGCCACCCTTGTATCCGATTTTCAGCTGGTCCCCAAAAGGACTTCTATCAGCTACTTCGACTGCGACCACTCGGTTTAGGCCGTTATATTGATTAGGCCACTTTGTAATAGGTCCAATTAGCAGATAGTGTGCATGCCATCATTGCCACAGCTCTGTGGGATTGATTTTCTTTATTATCGAGCCCACTTACTTAAAGCTGACTTTGGAGTTTTATTCTACATTTACTCTACAGCTGGTGATGACGACTCATGATGAGCCAGGCACCATCACTTTCAGACTCGATGGCATGGCACAACATATGAGTGTCCCTGAGTTCAATACTACTTTAGGACTATACACTGAAGAGTTTATGAGTGCCGAGAACTTTCTACGCTTAAATTGGCACATCCACTACTCGTCATCTCTTTGTTGGATAGACCTTACGGCAAGTACGACACCTTATGATGCGAGTCGCTTGAAGGCGAATTCTCTTCCTCCGACTTTATGGTATATTCATACTCTTTTAGCTCACACATTGAGTGGTAGGAAAAAGAGCACCGGAGTCCTCGGTACCACTGATGCATACTTTTTATAGAGCATGGCCATGGCACATATTTTTTATCTACCCTACTTCATCGCTCTCGCCTTTTTCCATCAGACAGAGTGTAGTAGGACGTGTCCTATCTGTTTAGGCCCTTATGTGACTCGACTCGCTCAGCACTTTGGTCTCTTCAACACACCGAAGCAGTCCTCCTCGTTTACACTCGTTGGCCAGATATCCCCACAGGGAATATCGAGCATGACCCATATGAGGATGATCGAGCGACTTCGAGGAGTGGATCCTCATCAGTACAGATTATCTCGTTCTAACCCTCAAGATAAGCTCGAGGACTTCCTGATGATGTCCCCTTCTATCACTAATCGCGTTATTTTGTGTGATAAGTTTTATATATTTGTAATTAATTGTTCTTGAAACTAACTATTATCGTGATGTAGGCAAGTGTACCTATTAAACAGTAGTATAGTTTTAGCAAGACCGGATTGTCGAACCCAAAGGAGCTAAAAGTACTAGTAATGACTGTCTTTTTATTATCTAGCCTAAAAATAAGGTGGTTTTTTTTAACTAACTAATTAACTAATCTAAGAATTCACAGAGAATGGAATTGGGGGATTACTTTTGGAAAACGATTGAATTAAAACAATACCTAAGGAAAAATCCACCTAGACAGTACTTGGTATTTTGGCTCCGAATTGGATGATTTATTCATTTAACTTGTTCCGTAGAGATCCCTAAGTTATGTTATTATCCCTATTCAAGACTAACAACGTCTAATCCCTAGATTGAATAATTGAGACTTTTCTCTAACTAACACTCTAGGGTTGCATTAACTCGATCTATGGATCCCCCTATTAGGTTTCACCTAATCCGGAAAAATCTTGTCACCCTATCTCTAGGCGTGCAATCAACTCCACTTAATTATGACAAATGTACTCTTAGACATGGTCTATTCCTCCTCTGAATAAGAGCTTATCTTGAATTAGTATCCTGGGATATCAAAACAAGAATTAAGAACATATAATTAAGAACAAGTTAAATATTTATTTTCCAATTCAGAAAATAATAACAAGATTCGTCTTAGGTTTCATCCCCCTTAGGCATTTAGGGGATTTAGTTCATAACTAAAAATGAAAACATCTCAGAAGAATAATGAATACAAAACATAAAGAAAACCCAAAACTCCTGAAGGGAAATTGAGGGGAAATCTTCAGTCTTGACGATGAATCCGGCTTCTGAGATGGATCAATCTGCTTTCTTCGAGTAACGTCCCCTTTTTCCTCCTCCTCTAGTGTGTGTTTATAGGCTTTGGAATGCCTAGAAACCCTCAAAAGTGGCCTTTTCTGAATTGGACTTAACTTGGGCTCGGCAGAGACACGCCTGTGTGACACGTCCGTGCTCGATTACTTCAGGTCGTGTTCGAGTCTGCCAAATTGACACGGTCATGTGGTCTACCCGTGTAAGGAGGTCCAGGCCGTGTTGATTTTGTACTTTGGCCCATTTTCTCTATTTTTGGCCCGTTTCGCATTCCTTTCGCTCTCCTATGCTCTTCTAAGTATAAAATATGAAAGTAAAGCATTAGGAGCATCGAATTCACTAATTCTAATGAGAAATCATCCATAAAATGCATTAAACATGGGGTAAAAATATGTATAATTTACGGTTTATCAAATACCGCCACACTTAAGCATTTACTTGTCCTCAAGCAAAATCCTCAACTCATAATCCAAATAAATTCTTCTCAACTTATAATTCTTATCGATAATATCTCAAAGTAATCCATAGGTAACCATACATTGAGAATTCGACTAAAAGAACATAAAAGTTTCAAACATTCCAAGTTGAGTATTTAATCATGCAAACATAGGTGTCTCTTCGCGTCTAAGTAATTAGCTTTCATTCAGAATATCACAGAGCTTCACATCCTCACTAAAGATTCACTCAAATCACTCGAGGTGTTTAAGGACAATAAATGAAGCACTCAATAGTCAATAATGAAAAGTCATTACCATAGGCTTGCATGAAAATCAAATCTCCACCACTGTAATTTAAGATGATACATCAATCAAAAGGTCTTTAGAGGGTTGTAGTGCGGCTTGGTCAGGGGCTGTGGTCACAAGCTGAAAGAAAGGGTTAGAATTGAGATTGAAATGAAAAATTGCCTAACTAGAAAATGAGTTAACCTTCACTTTTGTACAACAGAGCTTCTTCTCAAAATATGGAATTACTAATATGTATACATAGTTTTTTTTTAATTAAGAACAAGTTAGATAAAGAATAAAAACATAGCTAAGCAACTTTTCCAACTCAGATCTCGACAAAAATAGGGATCAAATTAATGGGGGATTTCAACAATAAAGGGGTAATAGTTAATATTAAGGGTAATACAAGGAATGGCTTGTTAGGCTCAAAGGGGTTTTCTAAGGGTTAATCGTGGAGGTAGGCTTTTCATGGTATGAGTGGGTTAATCCTAAGTGTCTTAATCATTTCGACATATCAAATCAAACGATGTGGTCTCGACATGCATAATCAAGCAAGTTCTAGAATAATAGTTCAATACTGACGCACTCAAAGCAATAATAAAAGTGAGCATGAAAGGATGAATAGATGCTCAAAAGGCTCAAAAATATCACAAAAATTATGGCTTTTTAATGTTTAGACTTGTGAATTCTAATTCAAAGTATTACCTAGACTTGGGGAAACATCCTATAATTTAATTTCTTAAAAATCAACTTATCATGCTTGATTCTCTAATGTCTTAAAGTTTAAACAATCAATGCATAAATGTCTATGTTTTAATTCGAGATATATCAATCAAAATCATAAATCAATCAAATTTTATCCTAAATATGATATGAGAGCTTTTCAGGAGAACAGGGTAATTATTCAGGGATTTTCTGATAATGAAATAAATACCCCCTACATTTAAGATGTACATTGCCCTCAATGTACAAGGATAGATATTATAGTATAAAAATAAGATAGGGGGAGAAGTGAAACTTCCTGTATGATGAACGGATGATATCCTTGGATTGGCGAGATCGAGTATTAGAGATACTTTGGATGGCAAGCTGGACTCTAAGGGTAAGCCGTTTTGTTATTTTTTTTAAGGAAAACAAATGAATCTTAAAAACGAATGAATCTTAAAAATAAAAGAAAAATAAAATAAGATAATTATTCTAGTTTTTCAAGTGGCACAGCCGGAGCACACGCCCGTGTGTTACGTGACTCGGCCATGTTTGTCACAAATGAAGATGTCGCTACACGGTCTTCTCGTGCGCCCGTGTGTATAGGCTGTGTCGCTATGTGATCGTGTCGTACGGCCGTGTCAGGCGCGGTTCGCTTATCCTACGGTCGTGTAGGTTTTCGCACGCCCGTGTCATTTTAACAGTGTTTGGCCACATGTGCTATCATGGGCGTGTCTAACGCCCATGTTTATTTGGCAGATTAAACCACCGCCATGTCGCACGGCCGTGGCATTTTATCGCAGCCCGTGTTTTGGGGAAATCATTTACCCTATTTTCACACGGCCATATCGCACGGCCGTGTTTCCCTCCGTGTTGGTGCACACGGCCTTAAGCACAGCCGTGTTATTGGCCGTGTCTCTGTGGAAACACCTGTATTCAAAATTTCTATTAGTAGGTTAGGAGTTAAATATCAGAATTTAAAGAAATTAATAATGTTAGTGCTCGGGTTGCCTCCCCAGAAGTACTTATTTATAGTCTAAGCTCGACTTACCTCTCCGTTGAATAATCATGGTGGTTTAAGGAGTTCATACTCCTTATTCCTGCTGTCAATCTTAAAATAAGGTTTTAAACGAGTGTTGTTTACCTTAAAAGTATCGAACTTTGAATGACTCACCTCCACTGTACCGAATGGAAAAATACTGAGTACCGTAAGAGGGATTTCCTCATTCGGTGTGGTAGTGACAATGTGAGGATCGACGGCATCTAGTAAGACTTTATCGCCTACCTTAAGTTGATTAAGAAAGGTATCGGGCTTATTTTGGCGTAGTTTCGATTTATCATGTGTTCTCGATTTATGTTCTCGTCATTCGTCTAGCTCCTCTATCCGTAGCCTTCGTTCTTCATGGACGTCTTTGTTCTTTTCATGATAGTAGCACAATGTCTCTGTTGTCTTGGTTTGAGAAGGTTCCTGCAAGGACGATTGAATATTTGTTTTATCATTGATAGGTTTTATAGCATTATCATGAGTCTTAGGGGTTTTGATTGAATCGCGTGCTTGGAGTGTTACTGCGTCGTCACCTGCACGAAGTGTTAGCTCTCCTATGCTTACATTAATAATGGTTCTAGTAGTTGCTAAAAAGGGTCATCCTAAAATTAAAGGTACCTCATTATCCTCATCCATGTCAAAGATGACAAAGTCTACTGGGTAAATAATTTTATCAATCTTAACGAGAACGTCTTCAATAATACCCTTAGGAAATCTAACTATTTTGTCAGCCAATTATATGCTCATCCTAGTCTGTTTGGGTTAACCGAGACCTAGTCCTTTAAACATCTTATATGGCATAACATTTATACTTGCCCCTAGATCAGTTAAAGCATTATTCATAGATAAACTACCAATTAAGCAAGGAATTTCAAAACTCCATGGATCTTTCAATTTGTTAGGTAGTTCATTCTTTAGAATAGCTGAGCAGACTGCATTGAGCTCCACATGTGATGTAGCGTCTAATTTCCTTTCTTTGCTCAGAAGTTCCCTTAAGAATTTTGCTGAGTTGGGCATCTACGAAAGAACTTCAATAAAGGGTAAATTAATATGTAATTTTTTAAGAGTTTGACAAACTTACCAAATTATTCTTCTGTTCTATCTTTCTCCATCACTTTAGGATAGGGCACGCGAGGTTCATGATTCGTACTTTCCTGTTTGGGATCATCATTGTTTAACTCTTCTCGACTTTTGTTCATCGCGTTGTCTTGCTGTAATTCTAGCTCAGGAACAACGAATCCTTCATTATTCTGAGTGCTAATTGCATTGAGGTGTTCCCTCAGATTAGGTTCAGTATTACTTGGTAGGATACCTTGTGGTCCTTCAGAGATTAATTTGGACAGCTGGCCTATCTGAGTTTCGAGTCCTTGGATCGATGCTTGTTGATTCTTAAGTGCTATCTCGGTATTTTGGAAACGGGTTTCTGACACTGAGATGAATTTAGAGAGCATCTATTCAAGGTTTGGCTTCTTTTCTTGTTGATAAGGTGACTGTTGAAAACCCTGAGGATTTTGTGGCTTTTGATTCCCTTGACCACCCCAAGAGAAATTGTTGTGGTTCCTCCAACCTGCATTATAAGTATTACTGTATGGGTTATTTTGAGATCTAAAGTTATTGTTACCCATATGGTTAACTTGTTCCTCTTCGGTTATGGGATTGATGGATTGGTACTCTGTATGCACACCTCCTCTGCTTGAGTCACACATCATTACTGGATGTACCTGCGTAGAACCAAGAAAACTATCAATCTTTTTATTGAGAAGTTCTACCTGATTTAACAGTATAGTAACTGAGTTGATGTTATAAACGCCGGCTGTTTTCGTTGGCTTTGTCCTCATAACTTGCCATTGATAGTTATTCAGTGACATCTCCTCTATAAATTCATAGGCATCTTCTGGTGTTTTATTGTTGATGGTTCCACCAGCAGCTGCGTCAATCATTTGTCTTGTCGAGGGATTCACACTATTGTAGAACGTTTGAACTTGCAGCCAAAGCGGTAACCCATGGTGAGGGCACCTTCTCAGTAAGTCCTTGTATCTCTCTTATGTATCGTAAAGTGTTTCTAAATCCATCTGCACAAAAGAAGAGATATCATTATGCAATTTAGCCGTTTTAGCCGGCGAAAAATATTTTAGTAAAAATTTCTCGGTCATTTGTTCCCAAGTAGTGATAGACCCTCGTGGTAACGAGTTCTACCACTATTTAGCTTTGTTTCTCAGTGAAATGGGAAATAAATGAAGACGAATGGCATCATCAGAAATGCCATTAATTTTGAATGTATCGCAAAATTCCAGGAAATTAGCTAAGTGAGTGTTGGGATCTTCATCCTGCAAGCCATCAAACTGAACAAACTGTTGTATCATCTGAATAATGTTAGGTTTTAGTTCGAAATTATTTGCAACAATAGCAGGTCTAACTATACTAGATTCATTTCCTGTTAAAGAGGGTTTAGCATAGTCATACATAGTACGTGGAGCAGGATTTTGACTAGCTGCAATTGCAGGAGGCATCTGATTGTTTTGGTTTTCAGCCATCTCTTCAGTTGGGGGTTGAGTTTCGTCTTCTTGCTCGTTCTCTGTGTATCATAAGCTGTGCCTTATCTCTCTTTGATTTTTGCAAACTGTGAGCTCAATTTCTTTGTAAAAAAAAATGGTCCTGACGGGTTTCTTCTAGTCATAAACTATAAAAAACCTGCCAAGAGAAAGAATAAGTAAATTAATAAATAAGAAAATAAAATCAAATTTCAAGAAAAATAAATGGCTAAAGTAATAAAAATTTAGTGTTCCTAATATTTTAGTTCCTTGACAACGGCGCCAAAAACTTGATCGCAGTGATCCGTAACAAGTAATAAATATTTATAATGAAGATCAAACCCAGACTAACTATTATCACAACGAAAAGGCAAGTGCACTTATCAAACAATAGTATAGTAACAGCAAGACCGGGATATCGTACCCAAGGGAACCAAAAGTACTAGTAATAATTATCTTTATATTATCTAGCCTAAGAATAAAAGGGGTTCGTTTTAATTAACTAATTATTTAAACTAAGAACGCACAGAGAAAAGAATTGGGGAATTGCTTTTGGGAAAATCGATTGACTTGAGACAATACCTAAGGAAAAATCCACCTAGACTTTACTTGTTATTCTGGCTCTGAATCAGACGATTTATTCATTCAACCTGTTCCGTAGAGATCCCTAAGTTATGTTATTATCCCTATTCAAGACTAATAACGTCTAATACCTAGATTGACTAACCAAGACTTTTCTCTAATTAACACTTTAGGGTTGCATTAACTCGATCTATGGATCCCCTTATTAGGTTACACCCTAATCTGGCAAAATCTTGTCACCCTATTTCTAGGCGCGCAATCAACTCCGCTTAATTATGGCAAATGTACTCTTAGACAGGGTCTATTCCTCCTCTGAATAAGAGCGTGTCTTGAATTAGTATCCAATTAAGAACACATAATTAAGAACAAGTTAAATATTTATCATACGATTCAGAAAATAATAACAAGATTCGTCTTAGGTTTCATTCCCCTTAGGTATTTAGGGGATTTAGTTCATAACTAAATAAGAAAACATCTCAGAAGAATAAAGAATACAAATCATAAAGAAAACCCAAAACTCCTGAAGGGAAATTGAGGAGAGATTTTCAGTCTTGATGATGAATCCGGCTTCTGAGATGGATCAATCAGCTTCCTTAGGGTAATTCCTTATCCCTTTTCTCTGTCCCCCTTTTCCTCCTCCTCTAGTGTGTATTTATAGGCTTTGGAATGCCTAGAAACCCTCAAAAGTGGCCTTTTCTGAATTGGACTTAACTTGGGCTCGGCAGAGACACCCCCGTGTGACACTCCCGTGTGAGTCGTGCTTCGAATCTGTCAAATTGACACGGACGTGTGGTCTGCCCTTGTGAGGAGGTCCAGGCCGTGTTAAATTTGTACTTTGGCCCATTTTTCTCTGTTTTTTGCCCCTTTCTCGTTCCTTTCACTCTCCTATGCTCTCCTAAGTATAAAACATGAAATTAAAGCATTAGGAGCATCGAATTCACCAATTCTAATGGGAAATCATCCATCAAATGTGTTAAACATGGGGTAAAAATATGTATAAATTACGGTTTATCAATCATGAGAATTCACCTCATCCTCCACCTTTAAGTCACCGTCCTATTTCTTCTGCTACTATCTTAGAGAACCTCTCCAAGTGATCCACTTGTTTTGAGCAGCATTGCTTCAGAGGTTCAACAGTATTGACGCCACATTGCAGCAGATCTGTCAACACCTCCATATATCCTCATCAGCACTGGTGACTTACAACACCGACGCTTCTGATGATGAGGACGATTAAGTTTATTTGTTTTCTTTTTATTTTTATGTTTATGTTTATGTTGATTGTTATTTTCTTAAACTTATTTCGTTTATTATCTTTTGAACTATATTTTTATTTTTATGGTTGTTTCTAATCGAATTAGTAACCTTTTAATCTTCTTCACCATTTGTGTTCATTTTCTTATTAGTTTGCTCGGAATCATGAACTACATCTAGATTTATCTACAATTCCACTTTTAACCATTCTGCCAATTTCATTCAATATTCAGGCAGTTTCAGTTTTCTCCATCTCTTATGATATTTTGCTTATACTGCGATTATATTTGTTTGTACATTGATGACAATTTACAACTTAAGTATGGGGAGGTTATATAATTATTAGAAAATCCCTAAATTATGTCTTGTATTTAAGTAATTTTCTCATACTTCCATTAGAACGAATATTTATCGATTTGGGATTTTTGTTTATGTGTTTTAGATTAATTTGTAAATATTTGTACATTGGTTGGTGATAAACCGTAAATTATACATATTTTTACCCCATGTTTAATTCATTTTATGGATGATTTCCTCATTAGAATTAGTGAATTCGATGCTCCTAATGCTTTAATTTCATGTTTTATACTTAGGAGAGCATAGAAGAGCGAAAGGAACGAGAAACGGGCCAAAAACGGAGAAAATAGGCCAAAGTACAAAATCAACACGGCCTGGACCTCCTCACACGGGCAGACCACACGACCGTGTCAATTTGGCAGGCTCGAACACGGCCTGAAGTAATCGAACACGGGTGTGTCCCTGCCGAGCCCAAGCTGAGTCTAATTCGAAAAAGGCTAATTTTAAGGGTTTTTAGGCATTCCAAAGCCTATAAATACGCACTAGATGAGGAGAAAAGAGGAGACGGAGAAGGGGGGTAAGGAATTACCCTAAGGAAGCCGATTGATCCATCTCAAAAGCCGGATTCATCATCAAGACTGAAGATCTCTCCTCAATTTTCCTTCAAGAGTTTTGGGTTTTCTTTATGTTTTGTATTCTTTATTCTTCTGAGATGTTTTCTTATTTAGTTATGAACTAAATCCCCTAAATACCTAAGGGAAAAGAAACCTAAGATGAATCTTATTATTATTTTCTGAATCGTATGATAAATATCTAACTTGTTCTTAATTATGTGTTCTTAATTCTTGTTTCGATATCCCAGGATACTGATTCAAGACACACTCTTATTCAGAGGAGGAATAGACCCTGTCTAAGAGTACATTTGCCATAATTAAGCGAAGTTGATTGCGTGCCTAGAAATAAGGTGACAAGATTTTGCCAGATTAGGGTGAAACCTAGTAAGGGGATCCATAGATCGAGTTAATACAACCCTAGAGTGTTAATTAGAGAAAAGTCTCAGTTATTCAATCTAGGGATTAGACGTTATTAGTCTTGAATAGGGATAATAAAATAACTTAGGGATCTCTACGGAACAGGTTGAATGAATAAATCGTCCGATTCGGAGCCAGAATAACAAGTAAAGTCTAGGTGGATTTTTCCTTAGGTATTGTCTCAAGTCAATCGATTTTCCCAAAAGCAATTCCCCAATTCTTTTCTCTGTACGTTCTTAGTTTAAATAATTAGTTAATTAAAACAAACCCCTTTTAGTCTTAGGCTAGATAACAAAAAGATAGTTATTACTCGTACTTTTGGTTCCCTTAGGTACGATATCCCGGTCTTGCCGTTACTATACTAATGTTCGATAGGTACGCTTGTCTTTTCATCGTGATAATAGTTAGTCTAGGTTTGATCATCCTTATAAATATTTATTACTTGTTACGAATCACTACGATCAAGTTTTTGGCGCCGTTGCCGGGGAACTGAAATATTAGGAACACTAAATTTTTATTAATTTAGCCATTTATTTTTCTTGCAATTTTATTTTATTTTCTTATTTATTAATTTACTTATTCTTTCTCTTGGCAGGTATTTTATAGTTTATGACTAGAAGAAACCCATCAGGACCATTACTTTTTGACGAAGAAATCGAACTCACAGTTCGCAGAAATCAAAGAGAGATAAGACGCAGCTTACGATACACGGAGAACGAGCAAGAAGACGAAACTCAACCCCCAACCGTAGAGATGGCTGAAAACCAAAACAATCAATTGCCTCCTGCAATTGCAGCTAATCAAAATCCTGCTTCACATACTAAGTATGACTATGCTAAACCCTCTTTAACAGGAACTGAATCTAGTATAGTTAGACCTGCTATTGCTGCAAATAATTTCGAACTAAAACTTAACACTATTCAGATGATATAGCAGTTTGTTCAGTTTGATGGCTTGCAGGATGAAGATCCCAACACTCACTTAGCAAATTTCCTAGAATTTTATGATACATTCAAAATCAGTGGCGTTTCTGATGATGCCATTTGTATTCGGTTATTTCCCTTTTCACTGAGAAATAAAGCTAAATAGTGGTTGAACTCGTTACCACGAGGGTCTATCACTACTTGGGAACAAATGACAAAGAAATTTTTACTAAAATATTTTTCGCCGACTAAAATGGCTAAATTGCATAATGATATCTCTTCTTTTGTGCAGATGGATTTAGAAACACTTTACGATGGATGGGAGAGATACAAGGACTTACTGAGAAGGTGCCCTCACCATGGGTTACTGCTTTGGCTGCAAGTTCAAACGTTCTACAATGGTGTGAATCCCTCGACAAGACAAATGATTGACATAGCCACTGGCGGAACCATCAACAATAAAACACCAGAAGATGCCTATGAATTTATAGAGGAGATGTCACTAAATAACTACCAGTGGCAAGTTATGAGGACAAAGCCAACGAAAATAGCCAGCGTTTATAACATCGACTCAGTTACTATGCTGTCAAATCAGGTAGAACTTCTCGATAAAAAGATTGATAGTTTTCTTGGTTCTACGCAAGTACATCCAGTAATGAGGTGTGACTCAAGCGGAGGAGGTGTGCATACAGAATACCAATCCATCAATCCCACAACCGAAGAGGTACAAGTCAACTATATGGGTAACAATAACTTTAGATATCAAAATAACCCATACAGTAATAGTTATAATGCAGGTTGGAGGGACCACCCTAATTTCTCCTGGGGTGGTCAAGGGAATCAAAAGCCACAAAATCCTCAAGGTTTTTAACAGCCACCTTATCAACAAGAAAAGAAGTTGAACCTTGAAGAGATGCTCTCTAAATTCATCTCGGTGTCAGAAACCCGTTTCCATAATACCGAGACAACACTTAAGAATCAACAAGCATCGATCCAAGGACTCGAAACTCAGATAAGCCAGCTTTCCAAACTAATCTCTGAAAGACCATCAGGAAATCTACTTAGTAATACCAAATCAAGAGAGCATATCAAAGCGGTTACACTAACGAGTGGGAAAGTGTTAGCGGAATCTGAAAAGAAGTCAACATAAGAAGCCGTAGAAAGTAAAAGGAGGGAAAAAAAACCAGAAATAGTGACAAACCAGTACCGGAGGAATATACACCACCGGTTCCATATCCAGGAAAATTAAAAAGAGATCGCATTGATGCATAATTCGGTAAGTTTCTTAAACTTTTTAAACAATTACATATCAACTTACCTTTTGTTGAAGCTATCTCGCAGATGCCTACATACGCAAAATATTTGAAGGAGCTCCTAACAAATAAAAGAAAGTTCGAGGACTTATCTACAGTAGAACTCAATTAGGAATGCTCCACCATACTCTAAAATAAGTTACCAACCAAACTAAAAGACCCAGGAAGTTTTACTATCCCTTGCTTAATTAGTAATATGAATATTGAAAAAGCACTAGCTGATTTAGGCGCTAGTATTAATTTGATGCCATATAAAATGTTTAAACAATTTGGTCTTGGGGAACCTAAATCCACTAGGATGAGTATTTAATTAGCTGATAGATTTGTTAAATATCCTAGGGGTATTATAGAAGGCGTACTCGTAAAAGTAGATAAATTTATATTCCGTGATGATTTTGTTGTGCTTGACATAGATGAAGATATGGAAGTACCTTTAATTTTAGGACGCCCATTCTTATCCACTGCTAGAGCTGTGATTGATGTGGGTGATGGTAAAATGGTACTTAGAGTAGGTGACGAGGACATGATCTTTAAAATTTACAATACTATGAGATTCTCTAGGGAACAGGATGATTCATGTTATTTTATTGACTCTATTGATCATATTGCTCAAGACTCTTTTCAGGAAATTGTACAAGAGGAGACAACAGAACCATGTCCAGCACAAGACAAGGAGATAGGCGAGGAACCTAATAACCAACTGTCAAGACAAGTAGAATACGAGGGCATTAAGATCAACGATGAACTTAAGCAAAAACCTTCGATTGAGGAGCCTCCCAAACTGGAACTTAAACAATTACCAAACCATATAGAATATGCATTCCTTGGAAATAATTCTACTTTACCAGTTATTATTGCTTCTAATTTGCAACCCCACGAGAAGGAGGAACTAATCCAAGTATTAAAAGAACATAAGAAGGCCATAGCATGGAAAATTTCTGACATTAAAGGAATCAGTCCTTCTTTTTACACTCACAAAATTTTAATGGAAGATGAGTACAAACCATGTGTGCAAGCTCAAAGACGTCTGAACCCCAACATAAAGGAAGTTGTAAAAGTTGAGGTAATTAAACTTCTAGATGTTGGAATTATTTATCCTATTTCTGACAGTTCTTGGGTAAGCCCAGTGC
Source organism: Gossypium hirsutum (assembly GCF_007990345.1). Lineage (NCBI taxonomy): Eukaryota > Viridiplantae > Streptophyta > Magnoliopsida > Malvales > Malvaceae > Gossypium > Gossypium hirsutum. The sequence continues at coordinate 10,404,431 of NC_053430.1, forward strand.
AGGTTGTCCCCAAGAAAGGAGGAATGATAGTTGTGACCAGCGAGAAAAATGAGCTAATTCCAACAAGAACGGTTACAGGATGGAGAGTGTGCATAGACTACCAAAAATTGAATGACGCCACAAGAAAAGATCACTTCCCCTTGCCATTCATTGACGAAATGTTAGAAAGACTATCCGGACACATGTATTACTGCTTCCTAAACGGACTCTCTGGTTACTTCCAAATCCCAATAGCCCCTGAAGATCAAGAAAAGACGACATTCACATACCCATATGGTACGTTCGCTTATCATAGAATGCCTTTCAAATTATGTAATGCCCCTGCTACTTTTCAGCGCTGTATGATAGCTATATTCGACGAGCTCGTGGAAGATATCATGGAAGTCTTCATGGATGATTTTTCGGTATTCGGTAACTCTTTCCATCTCTGCCTTAAAAATTTAAAACGAGTTTTAATAATATGTGAAGAAACAAACCTTGTGCTTAATTGGGAAAAATGTCACTTCATGGTTCAAGAAGGTATTGTACTAGGGCATAAAATTTCTAGTAAAGGGATTGAGGTAGATAAATCTAAAATAGAAACAATCGAGAAATTACCACCTCCTAGTTTAGTTAAGGCCATTAGAAGCTTTTTAGGACATGCTGGTTTCTATAGAAGATTCATTAAGTATTTTTCTAAAATATCTAAGCCTTTAACTAAATTGCTAGAAAAAGATATGCCTTTTAACTTCGATCAAGAATGTTTAGAAGCATTTAACATTTTAAAGGATAAATTAATTAATGCTCCAATTATAATTGAACCTGATTGGAACTTGCCATTTGAACTAATGTGTGATGTGAGCGATTTTGCAGTAGGTGCAGTACTGGGACAGTGAAGAGACAAGCATTTTTAACCTATCTAGTACTGTGGTTTTTGCTTTTGATAAATTTCGATCATATCTCATATTGTCTAAAGTTGTTGTTTACACTGACCATTTCGCTCTTCACTAACTGTTAACTAAAGCCGATGCAAAACCTCGACTCATCCGATAGATTCTCCTTTTGCAGGAATTTGACTTGGAAATTCACGACAAGAAAGGAGCCGAAAATCTTACGGCTGATCATCTGTCTAGGCTCGAGAAATCCAATATTAGAGAACTAGATGATGTGGAAATAAATTATTCATAATCCAATATTAGAGAACTAGATGATGTGGAAATAAATGATTCATTCCCTGAAGAACAATTTTTCGCTATATCTAACTCCGAGGTACCCTAGTTTGCAGACATCGCGAATTTTTTAGCTACCAACATTATCCCAAAAAGGTTTACACGCCAGCAAAAGAAGCGATTCTTTAATCATGTGAAAAACTACTTTTGGGACGATCCATTTCTGTTTCACAGGTGTACAGATCAAGTCATCAGAAGATGTGTTACAAGATCAGAAATATCAAAAATATTGGAACACTGTCACTCAGGGCCAATCGGAGGACACAATAGTGGAACAAAGACCGCACACAAAATACTTGAATCAGGTTTTTATTGGCCTTTGTTATTCAAAGACGCTATCAGGTATGCTACTTTATGTGAAAAATGCCAACGGACAGGTAACATATCTAAACGTGATGAAATGCCTCAAAACTATATGCTTTCTTCTGAAATATTTGACGTATGGGGTATCGATTTCATGGGCCCATTCCCCAGTTCATTTGGAAATAGATATATCTTAGTAGCAGTTGACTACATGTCCAAATGGGTAGAAGCTCAAGCTCTACCTACTAATAGATATATCTTAGTACATTTCCTTAAAAAACTCTTTTCAAGATTCAAAACACCTAGAGCAATTATCAGCGATAGGGGCACTCATTTTCGTAATACCCAATTTGAAAAAACACTTAAGAAATACAGATTCCATCAAAGAACGACCACCCCATACCATCCTCAAACTAATGGACAAGTCAAAGTAGCAAACCGAGAACTCAAACGGATCATTGAAAAAAGGGTAGAATCAAATAGAAAAGACTGGGCAACAAAAATAGACGATGCCTTATGGGCTTACAGAACCGCTTTTAAGACTCCTATAGGGACATCACCTTATAGACTTGTTTATGGAAAAAATTTTCATCTCCCATTCGAAGTAAAGCATAAAGCTTTTTGGGCTATTAAATTTCTAAACCTTGATCCTGAACTTGCAGGAAAAAAACAGGTTGATGCAGCTGAACGAACTAGATGAATGGCGAGCCAATGCATACGAAAATTCACGCCTATACAAGGAAGCAACAAAGTGGCGCCATGACGCTCGTTTAAAACAACGGAAACAAATTGAAATTGGGGATCTTGTCTTACTATACAACTCAAGACTCAAATTTATTCCTGGGAAACTAAAATCACGTTGGTCAAGACCCTTTATACTCCAATCTGTTCATCCATACGGCACGATAGAGGTAAGTCACCTATCATATGGTATTTTCAAAGTAAACGGACAACGTCTCAAACTTTATAATGGTGAGGATTTTAAAGTCGATAGAGAGGAGCTACGACTCCACAAAGGCCATGAATATACTAACAAGGTAAGAGTCAAGCTTCGACTATAAACAAGTGCTTCTCGAGAGGCAACCCGAGTACTAACCATTTTTAATTATTTTCAAATTTTAAACATTTAGGTCACTAACAGAGTATTTGTAGCACAGGTTCCCAGGTTACAGGCCGTGCTTAAGGCTGTGTGCACCAACACAGAGGGAAACACGGTCGTGCGATATGACCGTACGAAAACAGGGTAAATGATTTCCCTAAAATACGGGTTGCGATAAAACGCCATGGCCGTGTGACATGGTCGTGGTCTAATTTTCCAAATAAAACAGGCGTTAGACACGCCTGTGCCAGCACCCATGGCCAAACACTGTCAAAATGACACGGGCGTGTGAAAACCTACACGACCGTGGGATAAGTGAACCACACCAGACACGGCCGTGCGACACGATCACATAGAGACACAGCCTATACACACGGGCGTGCGAGAAAACCGTGTAGCGACATCTTCATTCGTGACAAACACGGTCAAGTCACGTAACACACGGGCGTGTGCCCCAACCGTGCCACTTGAAAAAACTAGAATAATTATCTTATTTTATTTTTCTTTTATTTTTAAGATTCATTCGTTTTAAGATTCATTTTATTTTCCTTTTATTTTTAAGATTCATTCGTTTTTAAGATTCATTTTGTTTTCCTTAAAAAAACAACAACAACAACAACAAAACGGCTTACCTTTAGAGTCCAGCTTGCCATCCACAGTATCTCCAATACTCGATCTCTCCAATCCAAAGATATCATCCGTTCATCATACAGAAAGTTTCACTTCTCCCCCTATCTTATTTTTATACTCTAATATCTATCTTTGTACATTGAGGGCAATGTACATCTTAAGTGTTGAGGGATATTTATTTCATTATCAGAAAATCCCTGAATAATTACCTTGTTCTCTTGAAAAGCTCTCATATCATATTTAGGCTAAATTTTGATTGATTTATGATTTTGATTAATATATCTTGAATTAAAACATAGGCATTTATGCATTGATTGTTTAAACTTTAAGACATTAGAGAATCAAGCATGATAAGTTGATTTTTAAGAAATTAAAATTATAGGTTGTTTCCTCAAGTCTAGGTATTACTTTGAATTAGAATTCACAAGTCTAAACATCAAAAAGCCATAATTTTTGTGAGATTTTTGAGTCTTTTAAGCATCTATTCATCCTTTCATGCTTACTTTTATTATTGCTTTGAATGCGTCAGTATTGAACTGTTATTCTAGAACTTGCTTGATTATGCATGTCGAGACCACACCATTTGAATTGATATGTCAAAATGATTAAGGCACTTAGGATTAACCTACTCATCCCATCAAAAGCCTACCTCCACGATTAACCCTTAGTAAACTCCCTTGAGCCTAACAAGCCATTCCTTGTATTACCCTTAATATTAACCATTAACCCATTCTTGTTGCAACCCCCCTAAATTAATTTGATCCCTATTTTTTTTATATCTGAGTTGGAAAAGTTGCTTAGCTATGTTTTTCTTCTTTATCTAACTTGTTCTAAAAAAACGATGTATACATATTAGTAATTCTATATTCTGAGAAGAAGCTCTGTTGTACGAAAGTGAAGGTTAACTCTTTTTCTAGTTAGGAAATTTTTCAATTCAATCTCGATTCTAACCCTTTCTTTCAGATTGTGACCACAACCCCTAACCAAGCTGCACTACAACCCTCTAAAGACCTTTTGATTGATGTATCATCTTAAATTACAGTGGTGGAGATTTGATTTTCATGCAAGCCTATGGTAATAACTTTTCAATCGAGTGCTTCATTTATTGTCCTTAAACAACTCGAGTGATTTGAGTGAATCTTTAGTGAGGATGTGAAACTCTGTAATATTCTGAATCAAAGGAAATTACTTAGATGCGAATAGACACCTATGTTTGCATGATTAAATACTCAACTTGGAATGTTTGAAACTTTTATGTTCTTTTAGTTGAATTTTCAATGTATGAGTGCCTATGGATTTCTTTAAGATATTATCGATAAGAATTATAAGTTGAGAAGAATTTATTTGGATTATGAGTTGAGGATTTTGCTTGAGGACAAGCAAATGCTTAAGTGTGGGGGTATTTGATAAACCGTAAATTATACATATTTTTACCCCATGTTTAATGCATTTTATGGATGATTTCTCATTAGAATTAGTGAATTCGATGCTCCTAATGCTTTCATTTCATGTTTTATACTTAGGAGAGCATAGGAGAGCGAAAGGAACAAGAAACGGGCCAAAAACGGAGAAAATGGGCCAAAGTACAAAATCAACACGGCCTGGACCTCCTCACATGGGCAGCCCACACGGTCGTGTCAATTTGGCAGGCTCGAACACAGCCTAAAGTAATCGAACACGGGCGTGTTACACGGGCGTGTCCCTGCCGAGCCCAAGTTGAGTCCAATTCAGAAAAGGCCAATTTTGAGGGTTTTTAGGCATTCCAAAGCCTATAAATACGCACTAGAGGAGGAGAAAAGAGGAGACGGAGAAGGGGGTAAGGAATTACCCTAAGAAAGCCGATTGATCCATCTCAGAAGCTGGATTCATCATCAAGACTAAAGATCTCTCCTCAATTTCCCTTCAGGATTTTTGGGTTTTCTTTATGTTTTGTATTCTTTATTCTTCTGAGATGTTTTCTTATTTAGTTATGAACTAAATCCCCTAAATACCTAAAGGGAATGAAACCTAAGATGAATCTTGTTATTATTTTCTGAATCGTATGATAAATATTTAACTTGTTCTTAATTATGTATTCTTAATTCTTATTTTGATATCCCAGGATACTGATTCAAGACACGCTCTTATTTATAGGAGGAATAGACCCTGTCTAAGAGTACATTTTCCATAATTAAGCGGAGTTGATTGCGTGCCTAGAAATAGGGTGACAAGATTTTGCCAGATTAGGATGAAACCTAATAAGGGGATCCATATATCGAGTTAATGCAATCGTAGAGTGTTAATTAGAGAAAAGTCTCAGTTATTCAATCTAGGGATTAGACGTTATTAGTCTTGAATAGGGATAATAACATAACTTAAGGATCTCTACGGAAAAGGTTGAATGAATAAATCGTCCGATTCGGAGCCAGAATAACAAGTAAAGTCTAGGTGGATTTTTCCTTAGGTATTGTCTCAAGTCAATCGATTTTCCCAAAAGCAATTCCTCAATTCTTTTTTCTGTGCGTTCTTAGTTTAAATAATTAGTTAATTAAAACAAACCCCTTTTATTCTTAGGCTAGATAATAAAAAGATAGTTATTACTAGTACTTTTGGTTCCCTTGGGTACGATATCCCGGTCTTGCCGTTACTATACTATTGTTCGATAGGTGCGCTTGCCTTTTCGTCGTGATAATAGTTAGTCTAGGTTTGATCTTCGTTATAAATATTTATTACTTGTTACGAATCACTGCAATCAGTTGATTTGAACTTTAAGACAGTAGAGAATCAAGCATGATAAGTTATTTTTCAGAAATTAAAAATTTTAGGTTGTTTCCCTAAATTGAAGTGCTATTTTGAAGCTTGAGATTTGCAAGTTTGACATCAAAAACCATGATTTTTTTGTGAGATTTTGAGTCTTTAGAGCATTGATGGTCGTGAAACTAACTACTAAGGCAAGGCACCTATTGAAAAGTAGTATAGTTCTAGTGATACCGGAAATATCGTATCCACTAGTACTAAAAGTACTAGTAATTACTATCTTTTTATTATCTGGTCTAAGAATTAAAGTGTGTTTTTAAACTAAAACTATTTATCTAATTAACTAAGATTACGACAAAGATGAAGTTTGGAAAATACTTTAGGAAAAACCGATGGAGAAAACAATACCCAAGGAAGAATCCACCTTGACTTCACTTATTACTTTTAAATTAGGCAATTTATTCACTTAACTTAATCCGTAGAAATCCATAATTTATTTTAATATCTCTCTCGAGACTAAGAACAACTAACTTTAGGTTGATTAATTGAAATCTCTTTCTAATTAAACCCCTATTGTCTCATTAACTCAATCTATGGATTCCCTTATTAGATTTGACTCTAATCTGGCAGATTTATGTCGTCCTATCTCTAGGATTGAATTCAATTCAACTTAATTATCGATGATCTACACTTAAATAGTGCTCTACTGAATAAACACATCAAAACCTAAATTAATACCCTGGAATATTAGAACAAGAATTTAGAACTTACAATTAAAAATAAGAATAAGTCTTTATCATATAATTCAAATAGTAATAAGATTCATCATAGGTTTCATCTCCTTTAGGTATTTAAGGAGTTTAGTTCATAATAATAGTGGAAAACATCTCAAAGTTTGGAAAACAACAAAACATAAAGAAACCCAAAGAACTTCTAGGAAATTAGATGGAAATCTTCAGTCTTGATGTATATCCTGGCTCCGAGGTGATTTCGATGGCTGTTCTTGAGTATGTTCTACCTCCAACTCTCTGTGTCCCCCCTAATCCTCTTCTAGGGTGTTTATATAGGCTTTAGAATGCTTCCAAACCCTCAAAAGAAGCCTTTTCTGAGTAGAACTAGACTTGGGCTCCACAGGGACACGGCCGTGTGCCATACCCGTGTCCAAGTGCTTAAGCCATGTGTAATTCTAAGTTGGTTTCTAGTCGACACGGCCATCACACACAGGCATGTGGTCTGCCCGTGTGCCTCACACGGGCACGTGGTTTACACGTGTGGAAGTGCCTAGGCCATGTGAAACACTGTTTTAAGCCCAATTTATCCGTTTTTGGCCCGTCTCTCGCTCTTTTTGCTATCCTAGCTCTCCTAAGTATAAAAACATGAAATTAAAGGATTAGGAGCATCAAATTCACTAAAACCAAGGAAAAATCATTCATAAATATGCCAAGCATAGGATAAAAATATGTATAAATTACGGTTCATCAAATATCCCTACACTTAAGCGTTTGCTTGTCCTCAAGCAAAATCCTCAACTCATAATCAAAATAAATTCTTCTCAAATTATAATTCTCATCAATAATGTTCTCAATAATTCACAAGCAATCATACATTAAAAATTTAGCTAAAATCACATTAAAGCTTTAAATAGTCAAACTTGATCATTTTAATCATAAAATTATAGGCATCCCCTTTTATCTAAGTAATTATCTTTAATTCCAAATTGACATTGATTGACATCTTCACTAAAGGTTCACTCAAATCACTCAATGTGTTTAGGGTTCAATGATTAAGCACACATTAGTCAAACAGGAAAAGTTATTACCATAGGCTTGCATGAAAATCAAATCTCCACCACTATAAATGAGATGATACACGAATCAGAAGGTCTTTGAAGGGTTGTAAAGGGGCTTTGGGTTAAAGGTGTGGATGAAGATTGAAAAAGACGATTAAAATCGAGATTAAATTGATAAATTACCTAACTAGAAAAATAACTAACATCAACTAAATAAACATGAACTTCTTCTCAGAATATGGAATTAAATACTTAAGCTCAAAGACAAAGAATTACTATTAATCGTATCTATGTATTTTTTTTAAGAATATGAAAAAATACAAGTATAATCTCAACAAAAAGGGACTCAATAACTTAGGAAAAATTCTCAACGAATCAAAAAGTATGATATAGGGGTTAAAATTTAGGGTAAAATAAAAAAAAATAGTTTGTTAAGCTCAAAGGGGTTCACTAAGGGTTAATTATGAGGGTAGGCTTTTAATGGGGTAAATGGGTTAAAACCTAAGTGCCTTTATCATTTTCGTATATCAAATCAAAGGTGTAGACTTGACATGTATAATCAATGCAAGTTCTAGAATAACAAATCAATGTTGACACACTCATAACCAATAAAATCAGTGAGCAAGAAAGATATATACTCTAAAAGGCTCAAAATCTCACGAAAATTATAGGTATTTGATGTCAATCCTGAAAATTCAAAACTTCAAGATAATACTTCAATTCAGGGAAACAACCTAGCAATTTTAATTCTAAAAAATTTCAACTTATCATACTCGATTCACTAATGTCTTAAAGTTTAAACAATCAATGCACAGTTTCTTATGATTTAATTCAAAACATATCAATAAAAATCATAGATCAATCAAAATTTACTCCAATAATGATATGAGAAATTTATTTGAGAATAAGATAAAAAATCAAGGATTTTCTGATAATCACATAGATAACCTCCCCACACTTAAGATGTACATTGTCCTCAATGTACAAAGATAGTTAATAACAATATAAGCATAATGTCAGAAGAGAGGGAGAGAAACGAAACTGCCCTAAATATTTGGATGAGATCCTTAGAGTAGCAAGAGCAAAAATTATAGAGAAAGTCGAATAAAAGGCATGATTCTGAGGTACTAATAAGAAAATAAACACCAATGTGGAAGAGAATTAAGGTAGAATTTGATAATAATCATAAAGATAAGCAGAGTTTAAAACATAAAACATAATTCTTCAAAAATAAATAAAGGAAAATAAAATTGAAAATTTAAATTTAAATTTAAATAATAATAATAATAATAAAAGGGACTCAAAGGTCCTCATCATCAAAGTCGTGAGCCGGTGGCGCTGGAGAGGAGATATGGAGGTGGTGGCAAATTTATCGGAGAGTGGCATCAATGCTGTCGAATCGCTTAAAACACTACTGCTCAAAGCGAGTGAATCGCTTAGATAAATTTGTCAAAGTGGTAGCAGGAGCTCGGTGACTCGGTAGTGGTGCTGGGGGTGGGTCCTCATGAGGGGGAGGGACATCGACAGTAATGTCCTCTGGCTCATCCTGGTCAATAGAGTGGACGAGTCTGTATTGAGGAAGGTGGACTCCACGGTGTCGCTCTATCATCCGCATGTGGATCATGCTGGAAATTCCTTGCGGAGACATCTGGCCGACTAATGTGAGTGTCGATGACATTTTTAGAGTGTCGAAGAGGCCGAAGTGTCGAGTGAGGTGAGTCACGTAAGGGCCAAGGTAGATGGGGCCC